>NC_092411.1:182667138-182967138 GCF_040894005.1 Engystomops pustulosus
CAAGTAATGTGTAAGTTTTTTTGTCAATTCCTTCAAAACGCTCTAACTTTTATTTTGGGAATTTATTAACCCTTCCTACTTGCAGTAGATTTTAAAATAACACAATTTGGCACATTTTTTCTGCCTTCATCATTGAACCTAAATAACACAATATTTTTTTTTCTTTGGGTCAATACGCATACAGCAAAACCAGAATGATAGGGTTTCTTAAAATGCTATTTGAAATACTGTGGAAATGAACCTTTTTGCAAAGTCACCTTCGAAGTGTCAAAACGTTTGAAATTTTTTGTCAATGTGGCTTTGCAAAATGACCTGTAGATTTTATTTGTACACACTAGAGGCTCATACATTTATTTGATTGTAATAAATATGATTTTTGTTTGATGGATGATTTTAAAAAATATCAATTTGGGCATTGGTTTTCCTATATTTTTTTTTTTTTAGTTTTTTTGTCATATGAAATAATTATAATAATTTTGTAGCCTGGTTTACTACAGTTGTGGAGGTACAAAATGTGTGTGGGTGATTTTTTGTGTGTTTGATTTTTATTTTTTTGCAACCTTTTTTATAGACTTTATTTTTTTATATACAACTTTATTTTATAATTTTTTTTATATAACTTGGCCACACAAGGTGACACCAACATGAGATTTTTTGATCCCTTATATAATCCACTGCACCACATGTATACATACACCTATTAGTCCAGGCCAGAGACTTAACAAAGGCAGCCATGGGGACCTTCCCAGGATTCTGGACTGTGGTTAAAACCCAATAGCACCCTACGATTGCAGCTGGAGGGTGCCGATGGACGGCAGAAGGAGTTGCACCCACTTAGACACCATGTTTGACCATGGTCTCTAAGAGGTTAAACAGAGCCCAGCGCCCGCAGGGCTTAGTATCCTGCGCACGTCAGAAAAAGTATCCTTAATGACCGCCATAGAATTCTGATATGGCAGTTATTAAGTTAAATTTACTCTAAAGTCACCATGAAGACTTTTACTCTAAATTCAGTCAGATTTATCAGATTTAAGTGTCAATAACAAGAAAACATCAAAAATTATTTCAATAAAAAAACTATACAACCAACTTTCATAATGTCGATGGACATTTGTATAAAACATATTTAGTTAATTGTGGCACAATCAAGCACGATACCATGTTATTTCAAGTTCTCCTTATGTAACCATTAGATAAATCAAATGTATATTAGTCACAAATGGTAGGTCAATACAAAATCAAATTATAATTTATAATCTTTTAGCATAACAAATGTGCCAGTCTCCAGGATAGGCTATGTAATAACATTCAAATCCTTAATAGTTGTCAGAATTGTTTACTATATGAAATATTGACTTTGAAATAAGACTTATTGTGGAATACAAACTCAAGAGCAGCATCTTTTCAGTTTCAAAGACTAAACATAAATGTATGTTCAACTATTTTAGTGGTTATTATTCATAGACTTTAAACTCTCCTTGTCAAGACAATGATTTGCACACAGTTTAAAGATTATATTTTACATCAACAAAATGCAGATAAGCAGTTTTTGGTTTAGTAGTTATGAGTTTCTTCTGACAACTTAGATGGCCGAGAACAACAACAGAATACGGCTTAGTTCACACCAGCATTGGGGATTTCCGTTACACTGTCAATTTTAGGAAACTAAAAGCAGAATAAAAAGTCTCCCATGAATATAATCTTAGCCAAAAATAAAGGCCTGTTAAAACGTGATCTTGCCTGGCGATGCAACGGGCTGCCACACCTCTGCCTACTGAAGCGTGTCAGTATTACATGACGCCATTCAGTTTAATGTCTGCCCTCTTTGTCTATTAGACATAAATAAAATTTGCATTCAGTTTGAACTGAGAGACAAAAACATTTCATGTATGTTCCTGATGTACAAATAAAACATAGGCTTTTAATATCTACGTGTTTTTTTATAAAGGCTATCAACGAGGTATCATTATAAATATCACTACATCACTATACGCTTACTACATTCTTTATACTGTAGTGTTAACAACACATCAGCGCGTGGTTACACATCCGTTCCAGGTTAAGTGTTCATGCCTTGGCCATGCTGAAACATTTGGAGCCTGACATCAGCTATCTACTCTCACTCACCAATGCAAGTTAAAAAGCATAAAAAAATGAGTGTCATATTCCCCGGCTGCAGGGCATTAAAATTCTACTGGCATTAACATTCCTGGGCTCCTTTACTGGCTTAGGATGTATTTCAGTGCTGTAACTCTTAAAATATTACACTCACCTCGTAAATATTCCTTGACAAGCTGAGCATACAGTGAAAGATCCCTCTTTATGCTATGAATACATAAAGTTGTTTGGAAACACTCCACTACAGCAGAAACTGGATGTACAGAATATACCTCTTGTATAGAATTCTCTACCATATCACATGAGATTTTATGTATGGACTTTGACAACAGTCATTTTTAGCTGGGCTAATAAGTTATATTGATTAACTGACTCTTCAAAAGTTTAATGCATATGTATGTTTGTTTCATATGTATTATCATTACTCATGTTGCATAATGGGTTAAAGGGGACCTGTCAGAGCACTAACCCCCCCAAGCCCACAAACATTACCTTCTTCTGTAATATATATATATATATATATATATATATATATATATATATATGTGTCCTGGAGGTCTTTTTAACATATTTCTAGGTTGCAGGATGAATGAAAAATCATGTTTTATTCTTTTGTAGGATGCAGTCAGGTAACTCCAATTCCTGCAGTCAGTCTACCCCGCCCAATCCATGCATCTGGCCCAGCCCTGACTCCTAGATCTCCAGGTAGCCAGAGAATGACATCACAATTAGAAGGCAGGGCTGTGACACCAGAATCATGTAGTGGGCAGGGCAAACTGACTTCAGGAGGTGGGGCTACCTAACTGCATCATACAAATACATTTTCAGTTATCCTAAAATGTAATTGTAAATTATGCTCAATACATTTTTTAGAACAAAAATTGTATGAAACTTATTAAAAAAAATACATGTTTTCCCTTCAATGAGACTATTTTCCTGTTTACTTTTTCAGACTCTTTCAGAACCTAACAATTTATCTTCTATGAACATTAAAGACTAGAGAAGGGTAAGTAAGATGTATGCTGTGAGAGGGGATGATGAACTGCAAGGTAGTAACTACAGTTGAGTAGTACAATTCATTTATTAAGCATCTAGAAAAAAATAAAAAGTTTTATGAATGGTGGGAAGGGATTTATATTCATGAGCTTTCCTAACAGTGCTCAAAAAGTCAAATTGCAACATCTATTTCCAACTGCACAACAACTACTAGTTAAATCAATTCATGGATAAGGAAGGACTGTGGTTCATTTTTGTAAAGAAAGATTCCCTTTGTGTGCATTTTAATCATTCATACTTTCTCCAGTAATTCATTACAATGAAGAATTCGTTTCTGATGTAGTCCTTGCAGATCTTCACTTTATTAAAACACCATCATATGCAGGGTACATGTGGTTTCACAAGTAGAACAAAATGAGAAAATCACTGCATTTCTAAAACATTTTCCAAGGATTTAGAAGTATGTAAAAGTTGTAAAAGCACTACAAAATCTTTTTTTCCCCTTATTTTGTTGTTTTAAATATATTTTCTATGTAATGCCTTTGTTCCCAATTATTTTTTCCAAAGCATCATCTAGTAAAAAAAAATGTCTGAAATGTAACAAATATGTAGAAGACTTTCAAAGATGAACACATTTTATATGCCTTAATTAAATTCCCACAAAAAAATAGTATGTGTGTGAAGGAAGCCTAAGGGCTTATTCCCACATCTGTTCTTCATGGACAGCACAGATCCTTCTGATACCAAGGTCATGTAGTTTTATATGGCATCTGTGTTTGCGATTTTCATCGGCCCACTAACTTAAATGAAAGTCTGTGGTCCACAAAACAGGCTAAAAATAGAGCATTTCACCATGTTTTTCCAATGGACATCTTACAAGAGACATAACAGAAAAAACGCAAAAAGTCAACCATCATTAGGCCAGCTCCTTCAGACAGTTCTAAGATTGGTGTTTGGTGCTCCACTGCCCGTCAGACAATTAAATTGTCTTTAACCCTTAATAAACCTGTTTACATGTTGTTCTACAGTGTTTTTGCTACTTCTAGTCAAAATGCGCATACAGGGAGAGATTTATCTTGCAAAAGGCAGTTCTGTCTGTTACAGACAAGTTCATCAGCTGAGACTGGGTGAGCTATGTAAAATTTTTAACACTTTTTAAAAATCTGGAAACTAATCTCCTACTTAATGTAGAGCACAAAAAGTCACAAAAATATTAGCAAATCCCCCACTGCTCAAACATTTTCAACATTTAGGTTCTAACACAATAAACCAAATTATAAGCTAGATCTATCCCAAAGTCTCTGAAAAAGAGATTTTGCTACTTTTTAGAAGTCTCAGTGCATTGATCTGGCCTTGCACTAGCCAACAGATTGATAAAACTGTTGGTTAGTGATTTTATGTTCTGGAGAAAAGACTTGCTTTTTGAGATTTTTGTAAATTTTGTAAATTTTTAAGCCAAGAAGCCGAGCAAAACCAATGATGACTAAACCCAAGTTAGCACATATCTAAAGGTGAGAGTCAAAGTATGAAGCACCTGCTGCAGACACATTTAATGTCTTGTAAGCATTTTTCTGTTGCTACAACTTTAAGAAGCCATTTTCACAAAATTTTGCAAGAGAAGCAAAGTAATTACATTTTAACATGAGAACAGGGAACATTTCCACACTTTTTATTATGCAATATAAAACATAAATATACTTGTAAAGAAAGGAATATATCTTACTCGGCCACATGCTCTATGTAACAACCCTCTAGATGCCACTGTGATGCAGCTGTCTGCTTCATCAACAAAGCCTTCACAGTGTAATCTGATAGATGGATCCTTCACAGTCATAATGAATTCACTGTTAATGACACTGACCACTGGGTCCTCTAAAGTATCTCCATGCCAAACTCTATTTCTTACCATAATCCCTTCAGTTCCAAAGAGGAATGCAACTCATTATAAGGCTGAGGGATGTAACCCTCTCTGATTATGAGTTTAGCCCATGTCCTGACTAGCTACTTACACAAAATGTTATTATCAACCTCTTATACACCCAAAGCTATCACAAATACTGTGCAACATCACCTAATAATAATAATTATAATAATAACAATCACTTAGACTGTCTAACCATTATTCATTATTATAATAATAACTACACTTTTTATACATTATAATAATTGATATTAAAATTATGTTATATAGTATGTGTGAAGAGAAGATTTCCACAAACTTGCAACTATGCAAAGACGAGCGCAGGAACTGTACATTAGAAAGGTTCTGTTACAGAAAGGGATGGTGTCAACACCATCCAATCCTAGTCGAATACCAATACCATGGCCCTCAGAAATGTAGGGGCTTGTTATGTCCTAAATAAACAGGGGGCTGCCAGGCTATATACTTCCGTAGAACCGATATAAATAAACATTAAAAATCATAAACATGTTAGGTATCGCCACGTCCCAAAATGTCCGTTCTATTGAAATATAATAACAGTTATTCCCGGCGTTTGACCCTGTAACGGAAAATAGTTCCCAAAGTCGAAAATGCCACTTTTTTGCCATTTTGAAAAATATAAAAAATTCTATAAAAATTGATCAAAAGGCTATACAGTCCTCAAAAAAATTGCAAAAAAATTACACCACTCACAGCTTCATTCACTGAAGTATGAAAAAGTTATTAGCACCAGAAGATGGCAAAATGAAGAATTGTTTTTTGTACAGGTTTTAATTTTTGTAAATGTATGAAAGCATTATAAAACCTATATAAATTTGGTATCTCTGTGATCGCACCCTCCCAAAGAATTAAGTAGACATGTCATGTATAGAATACGGTGCAAAAAATTCTATAATTCTATTGAAACATGGTTGAAAAGCAATGTCTGCTTTTCATTACAGGCGGTCCCCTACTTAAGAACACTCGACTTATATACGACCCATAGTTACAAACGGACCTCTGGATATTGGTAATTTCTTGTACTTTAGTCCTAGGCTACAATAAACAGCTGTAACAGTTATCAAATGTGTCTGTAATGAAGCTGTAGTCTTAATATTGATTCTTATGACAACCCAACATTTTTAAAATCCAATTGTCACAGAGACCAAAAAAGTTCTGGCTTGGATTACAATGATAAAATATACAGTTCCGACTTACATACAAACTCAACTTAAGAACAAACCTGCAGACCCTATCTTGTATGTAACCCGGGGACTGCCTGTAGTTCATTTTTATACAAATTTAATTTATTTTTTCTTTTGGCATCAAGTTATTTTTATGAATGCTGTGTGTTTTTCTTTCATTAAACAAGGGGTACCCAACAATTTTGTCCACATGTCTATGTTGTGTTTTACTCAGTGTAAGCCCTGCAATCTGAACAATATTAGTACATATATTTGAATAACCCCATATGATGTGCATTTTTAATGATGTTGTGCTCTAGTGATGTGACATCTGTACTTTATAGCAGTCTCATAACCAGGGTTGGTTTCAGTAGGTCCCTGGGAGATAGTCCTCAGTGGGCCCCTTTGCAGTGAAAGCACGTGGCCCAGAGACTTCCAGGGGCCCATTCAGGAGCTTTCAGCTCTCTCTGGGTCCCTAGGACACACACTTGTATGCAGAGACTAGAGCTGCCCTGCTCTGCTCTCTTTAGTAATGCATGTGTGCCAGCTTTCGACACACATATATTACTATTGACCTTTCAAAAACTGTGAGATTAGCACTGCTGAAGGGAAACCAAGCACATATGTGAGGTACTTGATATGTGTTTTCTTTGTGTGTGAGTATGTTTGCCCCTCTGGCAGCAGTAATTTGGAGGTAACCCACTGACATCTATGGTGTTTAGGTGCGCTCTATGCAAATAAGAGGTATAGATGAGCTATTGTCAATAGCGTTTCTAATGATGGTGTGTTTTATAATGCTATTATCTTCTATTGTAATCCTGTCTATGACATGAATTCATGACAAATAAAATAACTGTGGCAAGCGCCATTGTATTAAGACGCCAGTGAGCATTTTGCAGGATATAGTACTTTTTGTGGGTAAATCAATCTTTATTGAGAACATTGTATCATATCAAGACAGCAAAGTAACAAGGGAAGAATTCATGGAATTAATTCATTGGCTGTTGTGCTGCAAATGTGATACCAGCAGCTACCAGGATAAGAAGGGTCATTTATGGAAAATGCTTTTACTAAATATGAGAGATTGGGGTCAATGATTCTAATAGAAATGTAGTCACAAGAAATACAGCATGAGAGTTATATTTATATTTAAGTTGATTTTTTGTTCAATGATAAATGTAAATTCGTTTCCCCTGAAAATAAGACCTAGTGCCTCTTTAGCAGCAAAAATTAATGTAAGACACTGTCTTATTTTCGGGGAGGCAGGGTAGTATGACTAAACCATGTGACACGGAAGTAACATGCTAAAAACACCAAAGACGAGGTACAGAAAATAAAGGGACACACATCAGGAACACGGTAAAGGGATTTAGGGACTAAAACCTTGTCACACTGATATCTCCTTATCAGAGCCAAGATGACATGGCTGTCGAAATTGCGAAAATAGTACTTTTTATTAAATATACTGAATGCTATGTAAAAATAATCACAAATTCAAAACACTATGTTTATGTTATATATGTTGTATATATGTTGTATATATTGTTATAATATGCAAATTGTAATCCATTTCTCATTGGGTAAGGTTTACACAATTGCTTAGCTCCTAATTACATAGTTGTAAACACAGGAAATACCTGATGAAGATCCAAGTCCTGGACTGAAACATGTCACATCTTTCAATATTACATCTATATTACATGCATTGTCCATTCAATGAACCAGGTTAAAGTCTTTCTTATACATATAGGAAAGATACCCTGGTTACCATTTAATACACAAGGAGAGCGCTCCCACTGCTTTTTTGTCTTTATTACTTTTTATACACTTTTGGAGGTCGAGGTTCTAGTGTACTTCTACCCTCTTTTCAGCTTTAAGCTAGTGTTAACATCCAACACTTTATAAATTTTCTTTTCCTTGTACAAGGAAACTTGTACAACAAGAAAATTCTTGTGTTTATTTTAAATTCTAACTGTTAAAACTCCCATGCAGGCTAATGTATCATGCAGACAAGAAAACTAATTCTACAAGTAGTATAAAGTGGCAAAAATATGCTATTCTGTTCCATCCACCTAATCTACAGGCATATGAAGAAAGGGCTGATGTAAAGAAGCAACACTATAGGGTCAGACTACACAGAGTTGGTCTGCAGTCAATTAAAAAATGACAATACTTATGGAAACTACAATGTTACTACATTTTTTTCACATACATGTGCAAATAGATAGTAAGATTGTGTGTATAATTAATTATCCAAAGCAATTGAAAAGTAGAACAAGTTTATGAAGCCACTAAAATAAGTCCCAATGCAACCATTACAGCAAATGCATAGTAAATGATGTCAAGCTAATAAGCTTGTAAAAGGAGCAGTTAACAAGGTCTATTGTAAATATGTCTCTTGGGTCGAAGTTTTGATGAGAAAACATCCATAAAAGTACACTGCGAAAAATAAAATAATAATAGTAATATTTTTAATACACTTTATCATGCAAGGCTGATCACAATTTTTTTTCTATGAAGGATAGGATAAAGAACTTTATTATTTAAGCATTGTATTTTAGACTATTTACTTTCCTGCCAACGTACCGTACCCACGCACGGGAAAAAGATAGGGCATGCTCTTTCTTTTCCTGTGTGTTTGGCCGGCACCGTGCCTTACTATAGAGAGGGGAGAGGTGAGCAGCACTCATCCCTCGGCCTCTCCAGCACGTGGCTGTATGCTGGCCCAGGATCTGGCCAGGCCACATTCATGTGAAAGAGGCCTTAGTCTTAAACAACTGACCTCTGAGGACATGGGGAAAGTCAGAAATAATACTTTCTGCCTCAAAGTCATCCACCAAAACCCCAGTTAATTGTTAGTTTGTTAACTTAACATTATAATAAAATAAAGATAAAACACAATTCTGCTACATAAACAGAGATGGACAAACATTTGGAACACTTTGATAAAGTTCGGTAATAAAAAAATGGCTACAGATGTTTTGTATTTTTGTGTTTTTCTATAGCTCCTCTTTGTGTAGTTATTAGCAAACATTTGTAGAACATAAAGTCTCTCAGATACTGTCTTGCTATCTATGCTTTTTATTTTTTTTACTTATTTCAATGCACTTCCAGATAAATGCCAGTCATTTGGCCAGGGCTAACTCGCAGAAGGAGCAGCAAGCACAGATGGTACTAATGCATAAATGTAATCTAGCAAAAGGATGCCAGCGCCAGCATAGAAATGTTCCAAATAACTGCAGCGCACTTACAGGCATACAGCAATTGGCAAGGTTAAAGCTGAGATTTGTGAGAGCTTACCATTCCCAAGTCAACAATGGAAATTCTAAAACAAATGAGCATATTTTATTTATTTAGTCTCCCTCTTCACGTACAACACAGATATTCCATTTAAGCATTCTGCAGGTAAGCAATATGCTGTTGCCCATCACTTTCACACTAATTGGGGTAAATGGCTACTCAAGTGCTTAGCAGGTGGAAATCTTCTGCAGTATCTTTCAATTTTTTCTGAATACACAAGCCATAAGAATAGCATTTTAGTTAAAAATAACTGAGGCAATCAAAGTGATTAATGCTTATTAGTGAGGTCACTGAGAAAGTCAATATATGAAGAGCGATTTGGGTTTCACTCCTTGGAGGAAAAATTATTTTAACATATAACATGTATGCTGTACAGAACTCCAATAACAATAACACAAACAGGGGGGGGGATATTTTATCATAGGAACATTTGAAATCAGATTAGCCTGTGGGCCTGATGTATTACCAGGAGACTTTTCAAGCCACTTTTCTGGCATGTTTGTTTTTGGCTAGTCTGCCTTTTCTGTCTCACTTCTGTTGTTAAATTTTCTCAGCAATTTTTTTAACCAGCCAGATCACCAGAGATTATTTTTTAGCATAGTAGAAATGGAACCTTTCAGCAAAAAATGACCTTATAAACCATCACCAGCATTTGCTGAAAAACCTCACCTCGCCTTATACACGAGTCAATAAAAAAATAAACTTACATACTGACCTTCCAGCGCCACACCACTTTGATGCGGTGGTGTCGCAGATGATTACGTCATAGTGTATGCCGGCCAGCAGAGCACATGTATGCGTCTCTGCCAGCAATTACAATAGCGAGAAGAAAGGAGCCCCGCCAACCATCGGGACCGCCCGAAGGTGTGTATCTAAGTTTATTATTTTTATGTGCTCGGCAAACTGGGGGCTGGCTGGCTACTAAAGGGGGCTGGGTGGCTGTATACTAAAGGGGGCTGTTTGGATGTATACTAAAGGGGGCTGGCTGTATACTAAAGAGGGTTGGCTAGCTGTATACTAAAGGGGGCTGGCTAGCTGTATACTAAAGGGGGCTGGCTGGCTACTAAAGGGTGCTGGCTGTATACTAAAAGGGCCTGGCTGGCTGTATACTAAAGGGGGTGGCTGGCTATATAATAAATGGGGCTGGCTGTATACTAAAGGAGGCTGGCTGGCTGTATACTAAAGGGAGGTGGCTAGATATATACTAAAGGGGGCTGACTGTATACTAAAAGGGGCCTGCATGGCTGTATTCTAAAGGGGGCCAGCATGACTGTATACTAAAGCAGGCCTGCATGGCTGTATACTAAAGCAGGCCTGCATGGCTGTATACTAAAGGGGGCTGGCTGTATAATAAAGGAGGCTGGCTGTATACTAAAGGGAGCTGGCTGTATACTAAAGGATGCTGGCTGTATACTAAAGGGGGCTGGCTGTATGCTACAGGGGTCTGGCTGGCTGTAAACTGTAGGGGGTTGGCTGGCTGTATACTAAAGGGGGGTGGCTGGCTGTATACTAAAGTGGGAGGTGGCTGTATACAGGGAGGCTGTGACCAATGCATTTACCACCCTCGGCTTATACTCGAGTCAATAGGTTTTCCCAGTTTTTGGTGGTAAAATTAGGGGCCTCGACTTGTACACGGGTCGGCTTATACACGGGTTGGCTTATACTCAAGTATATACAGTAATAGAATTAGCAAACAAATGACTAAAAGTGAAAAACGCTGTCATATTTCATACTAAAGTTCTATAATTAGCAGTAGAAAATAATAAACCTTTACCATAATATGCTAAAATATGTAGAGCACCAATCAGTCACTCTTCCTTGGTGCATGTATATTTCTAACACCTATAACTTTCCAGATTTTTTAGAAAACTGATAAATCCTGGTATGATATGATTCTGAATATTTAATGTCATACCAGGATTCTGTTTCTAGGTGCCAAGGTTCAGACGATAAAGCCATGCAAAGCGTGCCCCCTTTCAGTTAAAAAGTCACAAAATATGAAAATTTCCCATGAAAGGTTGCACATGAAAAGTGTGTTATTCTATGCCTCTTTTTTGCATATTTTTATCCAACTTTTTAAAAGGTGATAAAGAGATAAATTATGCACAAACTTAAAAAACAATCTAAAATACACCTAAAAAGTGGTAAAGAAATTGAAGTTGGTGCTTAAGACCGACAATAAAAAATGCTCAATGGTCAGAAAGATCACAAAGATCAGCAAAACACTCGTAAAAAGTTCCATAGGAAGAAAACTATATCGGCCCTGTGTTCACTAAAAGATACCACAAAGTTCATAAATATTTGGTAAAGATGGCTGTCCGAAAAGGTTATTCCACTTTCTATATCAACTTTTTATGGAGAAAATCTCATTTTCAAAACCACATTAGGTTTGTGGTTCTGTGACTTTCAGAACTAAAGATAAGGGCAAAATCATAGTTAGGAATGGGCAGTTAAAGATCCAATTCCCACCTTTTACTTTATCTGCTAATTTCTCCAAGCCTGATGTGAATTAAAATATGAGACTATTTTCTGTAATCTGAATAATGGTTCTAGCTGCTATAGAATCCAAGATATATGTCTAAAGTGATACCCCCCTCCAGTGCCAGAGTCTGACTTATGTCAACAAAAAGATGACCTTTTTCTCCTCCTTCTCTCATGACTTTGGAAGAGATTTAGTATTATAGGTACATGCACAAGATTTCACTTAAAAGAGGGAATTCTAGAAAGGACATTTCATATCTAAGGTTAGGGTACCTTTATAGGGGTAAACCAGTAGTTTTATTGAGTAAAATCTAGTGACGGGTTCCTTTTTTGACAAGAATATGACATAAATGAAAATATAACCTAATGAATATTTATGTGTGAATAATAATATAATAAATATAATAACCTGTATTATATTTTTATTTGACGATTACAAGTAAGGATCATTCAGGTGTTTTTTTTACAAATTGAAACAGGTAATATTTTTGGATAGCAATGATTTTGGCTTTTACATAGTTCTATAATTTCCTTTTTAGTTATTCTATCTCATAAAGCAAAGTCTAAGCCAAGAAGATGATAACATACATCAATTTTTGTCATAATAGGTAACAATATTTCTCCAGACATTCCCACCATTTTATATGAACTCTACAGATTGATCTTATTCTTCCTAGCATTAGCTCTGTTGCTCATTTTGGCTACTCTAGGGCTTAGAAGAATAGTTATTTTTGAAAGTTTTGTCATAGATTTCATTTGTGTGTTTTACTTGAACTACTGCCAATGTTTCATTTGATGTCTTTGGAGAATTTTAAATTACCATAGAAATCTATACTTTTTTATGCATGATGAACCCTTGATTTCAGTCAACCAAAGAGAAAAAAAAATCACATTCACAAACCAAGTGGGTGAAAACGACCCTTAATTATTTAGTTTCTTTAAAAAGAAACTAATACATGGCACTCAGGAAAAGTTCATTGGAACATGAAATATAAATGTGGTAAAACATTAACTAGCAGATTTTTATAACATTACTTTTTGGAAAAATAAAGCCCTGAATGTTGAATTATTAAGTAATACAACTTATGTATGGATCCCTGGGAGTAAATCTTATGATTCTGTCTAGTCTGGAGCTAAACTATAAACAATATGCATAAATGTAACATTTAAATAAAATAATTACTTAATTAATACACATCTCAGATACATAATCAGAATTGGCTATAACATAATAGCATCTCATTAGCAGTTTGAGTCCTTAATGGAAACCATCCCAGTTGATGGAAGATAGGGGAGTCATGTGTCATGAAACAACTTCTGTCCAACAAGAAACAGCTGAAAAGTTCATGTAAGGTTACTAGACAACCCTTTATTGTGAAAAAGGATCGTTATATGAAACATGGATTATTAGAGGATTCCTGAATAGCTTTTCCCTGCTCCATACACTGATGTCAGCATTTTATCAATAGCACAGGTTCCTGTATTGATGCCTAGCTGTCCGGTGAGGAGATTAGATTATGTGGCCCAGATCCCACCCATCTACTTCCTGCATTCCTCTGATACAAATGGAATGTACTTAGTAACCGGGAGAGTACATCAGATTCGATAGATGGGATCTCTCTAGTGGAAGGAGTTTCTTAAAACCCTTTACAATGGGAAACTTCTCATCTATAGCTATGTTTAGGATGAGGTAGCTTGTCAAATGAGAAGAAGTTGTGTAAAAAGTCTGTGACAATTTAAAGGTAGACTGTCATCAGCTTTTACACTACAAAATTATAAGCAACCTCAGGTGGAGGAAAAAAATATTTTTTAGAATTCCTTTTTTTATGTTAAAACTCATCTGTTTACTGATGAAGTATTGCCTCTAAAGTTTTATGCAAATGAATAGTTAGTTTGTGTCTGAGATGAGTAACTTTTTTCCTTTGGGTGAGTGATACCAAGAGATGCCCTTATCTTGGGCTCTATACCATATGCATTTATAGCTAGATAATATTAAAGGTGAGAAACTCAAGTTTCAAATTGCAACAGGTATGTGGTTCATCTTGCCTCAAGACCAGAGATACAAGCCATTAAAGACATATTTAGGAATGAGACTTCAGAAAAAGAGCCAATTCTCAACTATGTCTTTAAATACCTATATGGTTTTGTGGACAACATATATGGGCATCTGAAGTGATGCTCCGCTTCCAGTCTCTCAGACTGACTCATTTCAGGCAATAAGTGACTCTTCTCTGCCCATTTTCATAGGTGGGTGAAGGCAAACGGACAGATTTAACATAAAAGAGGGGATTCTAGAAAAGACATTTCATTCCATATCCGAGGGGGCTTTAAGCAGGCAGAAGGGATTGTTTTTTCAAGGGGTGTGACATCAGAAGTAAAGAAATAAGCAGTGGTAAGACTAATATGTTTTGTAGAGGTCTGTACAGACAGCTTTAGCTCCACCTTTCTGCAAGGATGGAGACAATGGAAATGTTTATTTAACACATTAGTAAACCAAAATTGGGCAAAATAAAAATTTGATTTCAAAGAAAAAGCAGTAAAAATATAAGTCCATATGTAATACATTTCCCCATCTCATAAATATTATTATTTTCTCTCACTTTTCATACATTGCATATCCATTTTTGGGTTTGCAATCAGATATCAAAGTTGTTTCACCTTAAAAAAGGAAGATGTATTTTTTATTTGCTATAACTTAGTACTTTCGAGCCCACAATGTCCAATCAAGCTTAACTGTGTACGATGTCAGAAGCATTTACTGCACAAGGAAAGATCTGTGTTTCTTTTGCCACACACAATAAATCTTTAGTGTCTTCACTTGATACGCATCACTCCACTTGATCTCAGGAGGCACTACGGTTCTTTCTATCATATAACAAGGTCACTTTTACTAGGACTAAATTTTCACTCTGCTAAAGTCTACAATCACGCAGACACGTTTTTTTTCCAAATTGTACTGAAATATAAAGATAACAAAAATGTTGAACTTTTCCTTGCCTTTAATTTTTTTTATCTAGATAAAGCTATGCATATAACACAAATATGTCTAACAAGTAAAAGTTTATTTTTAGCTGGATCATTATTTAGAATTGGTGAGTTCATTGTGTTCACTGACTTCACTATGAACAAACTCTTATACTGTTTCATCAGATTACTGACTGCTACTTCTCTTGATTGGTTTATTTTTTTTTACGCTGACAAGCAATGGGGCCCCATAGAAAAAGTCTGCTTTTCTAATGAAAAGTTATTAAAATTTCCAATATATTTTCTGTAATAATTCTTCACGGTTTTATAGATCTCTGCTTGCTGTCATGCAACAGAAATCTTAATTGTTTACTTCTTGTAGATAAACACCGGTTCATGGTCATGTGATGTCACACAGGTGTATGGTCATTATAACACACAGCTCTGATTAGTGGCCATGTCTGGTCCTTGCCTCTGTTATGCACTTAAATGAGATTTGGAGCTCTACCTAAGAATAAGGCTGCATTCACACAAACGTATGGGGGACGTATATACGGCCAATGTATATACGTCGTATATACATCCCCCATATACTTGTATGGCCTCATGGCACCATATTGTTCCGTAGCCCGTAAAAAGATAGGGCATGTCCTATCTTTTGATGGAATACGGCGCTATGCGCTGTGTATTCCTATGGAAAGGGGCAGGGGTGAGCTGTGCATCGGCACCGATGTATGCTCGCCATACTACGGTACGACGGGCATACATCGTGTGAGTGTAGCCTTAGTGTTCAACTGCAAATCCAAAGAAATTCCCTTTAATATTGAAGCAAAATCATCATTAAGTGATCTTGGTCTTAGTGATACCAAGAAAATAATTTTAGAATCTTCTGACACTATGGCCCACGTTTAGCAAAAATAGTGCAAACTGCAACTTTTCCTTGCCTTTAATTTTTTTAAAACTAGATAAAGCTCTGCATATTAACACGAGTATGTCTAACAAGTAAAAGTTTGTTTTTATCTGGATTATTATTTAGAATTGGTGAGTTCATTATGTTCACTGACTTCACTATGAACAAACTCTTCTACTGTCTCATCAGATTACTGAATGCTACTTCTTTTGGTTAGTTTAGCTTTTCTATTTTTTGCTGACAAGCAATGGGGCCCAATAGAAAAAGTCTGTCTGTATAAAGAAAAGTTTTTAATTCTTCACGGTTTTATAGATCTCTGCTTGTTCACTGGTTCATGATCATGTGATGTCACACAGGAGTATGGGTCGTTATAACACACAGCTCTGATTATTCTCTGAGATATAACGAGCCGTGTAGCTATGTGACATCACATGACCATGGACTGGTGTTTATCTACAGGAAGCAAATGATGAAGCTTCCTGCTGCATGACAGCAAGAACACAGCAAGCAGGGATCTAGAAACCATGAATAATTAATACAGACAGTATATTGGAAATATACTAACTTTATCATTACACAAACATATCAATTATTTGCTGGAATGTGCTTAAAGTGGACAACCCCCTTAATATACACTGCCTCCTCATTAATTCCATACAGTGCCTCTTTGAATGTGGGCAATAAAAACTAATAAAAATTACCTATCTAGCTGAGATTCTATGATGCACTAATCCCCTGCTTCTTCTTCCAGGCTCTTCTGCCTCTTATTTGATTGTTAGTACCAACATGCCAATTGTGTTTGCCAGGTCTATACTTTTGATGGAAGATAACTTATGGAGGAAGGTGACTAATAGCAGTTAGGTTATCTGCCTCAATTAGAGGCACATCACTGCTGTTAAGTAGTTGTCACTTTACCAGATTTGTTACCTCCACCATTCTATATGCATGTGGTAAGCATTACCAAGATAGCAACAGGTGAGTGAGGACTCCCAGATTTTTTAAAATTAAATTGTTAAAAAAAGACAATTATGTGATATGATTTTTGACGAGGAAATCATTCAACCCCATCCCCCCTCCATGACATTTTGAATTCAAAGGTTCAAATATGAAGGTAAAATCCATAGCAAATTTGAAATAGAGAATCGTCCTAGAGGCTTTCTGGAATAAATATAGGAATATTGGAATTATGGACTAAAATAAAATAGTGAAAAACAGTAAAAGAAGGTATTTTAATTATTATGTATTTAAAAAAAAAACATTGAAAAGATGTTCTTATGTGTTTTAAGTTGATTCAGATGATGGTTACGCTCTATTTTATTTCCTGTACACAGTTATAGGGGCAGAAACATTTTTTAATTAAATATTCAAAAATATTCATACCCCTTCCACAAAGAATGGATAAATTGCGAAAACATCATAACAAATAAAAATGTTTATATTGCCTCCCATAAAAATGTGAATTAAAAATAATTAAAAGGTTGTTCAGTTCTTAAAATGATAAAAAATTACAGCTTGTCCCACAAAAAAATAACATCCTACCCAACTCCATAGCACAAAGTATGAAGTGTCAGTTAGCCGATGCTAATAAATTATTCATCACTAAGTTTTAATCAAGGTATAAAGAGACAACAAAACTTTATTAACCAACTCAGCTAAAAAATACCACAACTTTGTTTTTGTCAATGACATCATATTTTAAATTTTTTTCTGCTTTCTAGTACATAGCACAGAATATTAAACAGTGCCTCTGTGAAGTAAAATTTTTCCTGCAGAAAACAAGCCATCAAAGGTTCTGATGCATTGGAGCTAAAAGAAATCGTTAAATGTAAAAATCAGATTTTAATAGAAGGTCATTTTCAGTTTTTTTTTCTAAAAACGACCATTGTTCACCTGAGATCAAGATTCATGAATCGATCATCAGTGGCAGAAAAACTCCCTGCATCCTAACAAACAGCTTATTGCAAGATCATTGTATGCTGGAAATATCACGTGCAAAGTACCAGAAGCAAAGCTGTCTATATTGTTTGAGATTTGTCAAGCTTTGATTAAGTTACATTTCCTGGGGCATGGTCAGGATTTGCAGCCCCCCCTTACTTTAGAGGGTGTGGTGATGGATGTACCAGACAGCGCGGTGCACATTAGCTTTAGCTTGCACCAGTTCCTAGTGCAGATCATAGCGCAATTCTATGTTAGGCAATGCCTGGCATAGTAAAATCTACCTGCACAGCTGTGCATCGGATATAATAAGAGGCAGAGCATCTTATTATATCTGACACAACCTGCAGAGTGGGTTGACATCCAGTATTGGCACAAGATGCGCCAGTACTTAATAAGTCCCCCTCATTGTGTAGTGGCCATGTCTGGTCCCTGCCTCTGTTATTTACTTAAAGGAGATTTGGAACTCTACCTAAGAATAAGGCAGCATTCACACGAGCGTATGGGGGACATATACATGGCCAATGTACACTCACCGGCCACTTTATTAGGTACACCATGCTAGTAACGGGTTGGACCCCTTTTTACCTTCAGAACTGCCTCAATTCTTTGTGGCATAGATTCAACAAGGTGCTGGAAGCATTCCTCAGAGATTTTGGTCCATATTGACATGATGGCATCACACAGTTGCCGAAGATTTGTCGGCTGCACATCCATGATGTGAATCTCCCGTTCCACCACATCCCAAAGATGCTCTATTGGATTGAGATCTGGTGACTGTGGAGGCCATTTGAGTACAGTGAACTCATTGTCATATTCAAGAAACCAGTCTGAGATGATTCCAGCTTTATGACATGGCGCATTATCCTGCTGAAAGTAGCCATCAGATGTTGGGTACATTGTGGTCATAAAGGGATGGACATGGTCAGCAACAATACTCAGGTAGGCTGTGGCGTTGCAACGATGCTCAATTGGTACCACGGGGCCCAAAGAGTGCCAAGAAAATATTTTCCACAGCATGACACCGCCACCACCAGCCTGAACCGTTGATACAAGGCAGGATGGATCCATGCTTTCATGTTGTTGACGCCAAATTCTGACCCTACCATCCGAATGTCGCAGCAGAAATGGAGACTCATCAGACCAGGCAGCGTTTTTCCAATCTTCTACTGTCCAATTTCGATGAACTTGTGCAAATTGTAGCCTCAGTTTCCTGTTCTTAGCTGAAAGGAGGGGCACCTGGTGTGGTCTTCTGCTGCTGTAGCCCATCTGCCTCAAAGTTCGACGTATTGTGCGTTCAGAGATGTTCTTCTGCCTACTTTGGTTGTAACGGGTGGCGATTTGAGTCACTGTTGCCTTTCTATCCGCTCGAACCAGTCTGCCCATTCTCCTCTGACCTCTGGCATCAACAAGGCATTTCCGCCCACAGAACTGCCACTCACTGGATGTTTTTTTTCTTTTTCGGACCATTCTCTGTAAACCCTAGAGATGGTTGTGCGTAAAAATCCCAGTAGATCAGCAGTTTCTGAAATATTCAGACCAGCCCTTCTGGCACCAACAACCATGCCACATTCAAAGGCACTCAAATCACCTTTCTTCCCCATACTGATGCTCGGTTTGAACTGCAGGAGATTGTCTTGACCATGACTACATGCCTAAATGCACTGAGTTGCCGCAATGTGATTGGCTGATTAGAAATTAAGTGTTAACGAGCAGTTGGACAGGTGTACCTAATAAAGTGGCCGGAGAGTGTATATACGGTGTATACACATGCAGCACTGTACCGTTCCGTAGCCTTTAGAAAGATATGACATGTCCTATTTTTTGATGGAATGCGGGGCTTTGCACTGTGTTGTCGTATGGAGAGGGGCGGGGGCGAGCTGAGCTCATCCCCTGCTCTTCTCCCCGGCGCCCATGTATGCCCGCCATACTACGGTACGGCGGGCATACATTGTGTGAATATAGCCTTTTAGCCTAAGTGTTAAACTGCAAATACAAAGAAATTCACCTTTAATATTGAAGCAAAATCATCATGAAGTGGTCTTGGTCCTAGTGATACAAAGAAAATAATTTTAGAATCTTCTGACACTATGGCCCACATTTAGCAAAAATAGTGCAAACTGCAACTTTGTGCAGTGTCCTGTGTAGTGTGCAGAGTACACCAGATTGATGATATGTGGTGCCTGTTCTTCATGAATCTGGTGCTCCCTGCACTGCCCCGACAGAGTGCACCGACTTTTTTTGGGTGCACCTTTAACATCGGGCATGAAACACATTTCTGTTGCACTTTGCATACTAAATGTGGTGCATGGTCCGACTGTACACCAGAACGTCCATTTCAATGACAAATTTGTGTCGCATTAAGAATAGTGCAGCCTTAACACAAAAGGGTCACGTGCGACAGATGCGTGGCACGGACACTTCTTAAACATATGTGCAAGCAGTTTGCACATAAACGAAAGTGCAAAGTCCACCAGAAAACTCACGCACGTCCCTTAGTAAATGTGCCCAATTGTATGTAATTGTTCAATAGCCTTTTGCTTTATTGGACACATAAACGGTAACAAGCTAGCCTTTTATCAGTATCTTATTCAGTTTCCTTTTCTTTCCTATATAAAACAAAATACCATATCTATTGCATCTATTCTGTTTGTTTATCAGACACTTGATGTACAGATATCTTTTTTTCTCACCTGCAATGACCTACTGCAGAACAGAACTTACTTGGCACTTCAAGTAGAGTTCAACTGAATTCCATGAAAATGACCACAGCAAATACAAGTGTTGGGAGAGAAAATTGTATGGATCAATAGTGCAAGGATGCGTATCTTATCTTTTCCACTTCTACTCTGACATGTTTATTCCCATCCATGCAATATTCACATACGGGTGATTGAGCTTCAAAATAAACTATATAATGACAAATAAGTCTCTGACATAAGAATTTGATACAATTTAAATCAAAAATTCTCCATTAAGGAAAATAAAATTTGCAATGTTGTAGATTCTAGGCATTAAATGTTATTTCTGCTTATTTAGCTTAATAAAAGAATAGTAATAGTAGTAATTGGAAAATCATATTTCAGTACAAATGTTTCATCAGCCTCGATTACAGTGCCCCAGACAGAAGAATTATTATTCACCATTTTCACAGCTGGTTATCAGCTTTGTATGTTTTGAACTCCGAAGCTGCTTTATATTTTCTACGCTTTGCAACAGTTCAAGACCTTCAGCTAATTGAAGCATCTGGAGGATGGTGATGAAATACTAATTATATGTATATATTTCCATGTCGACGAGTAATTGATTTAATGCTGTAGAAAGCCACTTGTGAAGCTAGAAATCATTCAATCTATTTGCCCCTTGCAGATTTATGATAGGTTATTTGATGATTGTCATATTTTATGGGGCATCAGGAAATTAGTGACATAAAGCATACATTGTCTGAAGCTTAAGAATATAGAAAAACTGGAGCTCAGCCAAAATAAAAGAAAACTGTAGCACAATACTGTTTAATCTTACAATTACTTGTATATTTGTCAATTGTCATATATATTGTCCTTCCACTACACCGTACATTGTTTACTTATACCTCTATGAACCAGTCTAAATGTATTTACTTCTTTTGTTACAGTGCTTTTTTTCTGTCACCCCCGATTGGCTTAAAAAGGACGTTATATTAAATAAATCACGTAACAGAAATGAAGAAGGGCATAGTAAGTCTTCGATTTCTCTTTGTCACTTTTGCTACTAAAGTGGCTTTGTAGAAAGTCTGCTACTGTAAATAGAGGCTGACAGGTAGTAATTATTCAGATTCAATTCAGCAAGAATGTCTACAATGAGGTGTCAGTTGCAGGTCATTAATGCTGACAAAAGCTGGAGTAGGTTCTAACAGCTGTCCTCTTCCCGGGTGGGCTGACCCCACCTGCTACTGTCCCGTCTCCTGGAAGTATGACTGGACACAGCACCAGGCTTCTACAGCAGGTACAGTTTCTGTGAATACTAATAAATGCTCTTATGAGTTATCCCAGCAATAATCCTTTATGTCTTGAGACTACATAACGAGCAAAGCAAAAGTCACTACTGAAAGCTTGAGAAATGCCTGCTAAACCCTCTACCAGAGACTCATTAATGAACTAAATGGCAAAACAATTTTCATTAATCTTTTCCTATATAGGAAAATTAAATAAATTACATTTTACTGGTCACTTATAAATAAATTAATAAATAGAGAATATAAAATAGAACAGATTTTGCTACTTTTTGAAGACTATATATATATATGGATATTTATATCCATTTTGAAAATAATTGACAAAAATTGTAATTTTTGAATCAATATATTAATATCAACAGAACGATAAGGAGAATCACTACATTATATACTGTATAATGTTATCATACTTCATAGAAAAATATTTACAATTTGTATTCAATCATTCTGACACATTTTTGATTTGCAGGGTCACACCACTGTGGACAGTATTGTTTTGGTATTCAGCTGTTTAGCCTTCATTAGTTTGTGTTTGCATCATGCCCACAGAGACGTCAGAAGCCATCTCTGATTTCATTCTCTATCACTCTCTCCTATGTGGACATAGTAATCCTTAGCAACCTGCTGCCCTGCACTCCTATATCTTAATTACTGTCTCTGTCACTCTACAATGTGCAAATACATCAACATTTAGTACAGCTGCATACAGAACTGTTATTCCTCTGGTTTATCAAAAATCAACCCTTCACCTCACATATGCGTTTGCTTTGCTGAAGCCAGGGTAAGAATGATATTAAAAGTGTCCCATTACATGTCTTCTCTTTTTATGTATATTAAAACACATGAAATTACAATTTAACATAAACCTGTTTTGTACTGAATTGAGCAAAATAAATCAATGTTTAAGCATTATAGCCAGTAGTAATTCCATGTTAGTTCTATAATGTACATGAATTACTAGATTTGTTACTTTCTATTAAAAAAGAACAAATGTGATTATTTTAAGTTTCCTTTTAGTTTTTCATAGACATAGAAGCACAAATTAAAAATATATTTGAAAATACAGTGATACATAAATTAAGGACAATGTTTAGCTAACTAGATCTAGATACAGATAGATATTAGATAGATGATGTGTAGACAGAAGAACAGATAATGAGTATACATATAGCTAGATAGAGATTTTGTTTTATTACATAATTTAGATACAGTAAGTGAGTAGTTATAATTTATTTTACAAATCTTTAACTGTCACCACTTTGTATGATTCAAGTGATGCTTGTCTTACTTTTGTGATTTTTTTCTATCCAGTTATGGATTATTTATCAATTCATATATTTAGGTAAAATTGTTTAAATTGTATCCTTATCTGGACAGTTATGACAGGTGAGTCACACCTATGAACCTATGAACCCCCTGCTTTATATACAAAAGTACAGGTCCTAAAGGATCTATCATATATCAAAGGTATAGTCTGTGGACAAGGCAAACCATTCTATAGCCTAATGAATTGCAGTTATAATACTGTTGAACAGATACTATCAATTATAAAAAGTGTTGGTATGTTTCTGTATTTTCACTGGAAATGAGGAAATCCTAAAATTTCCTGTGATGTGATGAGCCTAACATACTTTTACTTTATACACAAATCTATCTATTTTATGTACCACAAAAATCCCACGAGACAATGGGAGCCATTTACCTTTAGGGTGGCTCCTTGTGATAGTTCTATGTCTGCATATGGAGCTCCACTGCTCGTTAGATTTATTAAAGTGGCATTGGCCCTTCAATAGATCTCTCAGCAGTGTCTGGGATATTTTGTTTAATTATTACAAATTAATTGCAAGATAAGTTCACCATTCTCTTTGCACACCCACAAACAATAATAAATTAGTTCTCCAAGTGACATTTGTTAGAATGACTTAAAGCATCTTTGTGATTAGATTTTGAAAATAAAAATCACAAATATCGAACAATGCGATTATTTTGCACAAAATAACAACAAAGAGAGAGCTTATTTAAAATCATAAATGTAGCCCATTGTGTACATAACAACAAGAAAAGTTGACTAAATAATGAATGGGAATTAAAATAGATTTACATATTCATTACTTAATGTTTAACATTTAATAAACCCTGACTGCATATTTACTACAAATAATGCTTTTGTATATTTCCTTTTTTGGACTACTGTAACTTTCCATAATTTTGCTTAGAGTATCTTCAAATCTTTTTTAGAATAAAAGATAAAAGCATCTGTTGTCTGAAAATACTGAAGATAGTTTATAGAGTGTAATGTAGAATAAATTAGCTCCTCTATATGCCCTAAAGCTTATTTATTATAATGAGTCATCAATTATCTTTATGAACTGGAAAGTGTCCTTTTGGATTAAAAGAGGTTCAACTGTGAGATACTAAAAAGGGAAAGAGAAAGAGGTGACAACTTGATGTGTGTAGAACTGCATTTAATATTTGCATTTATTTAAATTTTAAGCCTCAGTATGCCTTTTGTGGGTCCCCAATATTAAAATATAAAAACAAAAGGCAATGCTTAGTAAAGCATGAAAATTGTTCATCTCTGCATCGTGTCACAATTGGTAACATCTTGTGTCAAATTAATGGCAGAACATGATAATTTAAAATCATAAGGATTATACACATTTTGTAAGAGATAAAATGAAACAAGAGTACTGTTTTACTCATATTGTTTTGAGATATATTACATATTAAATCACCGTTTCAGGAATTTCAATACAACATAACTTTTTTTTCTTTGATTTGGATAACATCTTACAGAAAAAGTGAATTTGTAATATAAAATAAGTGCATCTGTAGCTATCTTGTACAGAAAGAGGTGGGTTAAAAGGAACGTCTCACAGAAGGCTGAATTTCGGTGGTGACAGATTCCAATAGACACTGCTAGGTACATTCCATACATGTTATAATCTGTTATGACCTCTGTTGTCTTCTGTTCGTGAACTATGTTGCTGTAAAGTTTACCTGGCTCCCTGCCAAGAGGTCCTGCTCAAGTCCAGGACCATGGTCCAAGCGCATTCATACTAGGCAAAGCCAGGTAGCAAACTCTCTACATAGTTCACATACATGAGCTCTGCCTATTAAGTTTGCAGTTTGGGATGATGTCACTCTGGTTATATGACATGAACTGTGACCAGTAAGGAGGCATAAGGCCAGGTGGGTATTAGATGGGAGCAGGACACCCCGTCTGATGCCAGGTAATATGAGATAAAAGGTGATTTATGTGGATGCAAGCTAAACAATTTTTAGCTAAAAGAAGGGTGTCAATCAGTTAATAGGGCTGTATAGGAACATGTTGCTGGTTGTATATGTGCAAATGTGGTGACATGTTGCCTTTAAACAGAGCTTGATAAATGGTAGCATAAATAAGAGGAGAGAGCTAGAGTAGACTTGTATCTAAATTTGCAATTTTATGAAAAGTTGCACTCCAGAAATCAATCCACCACATCTGGATTCTCACGATTCATCTAGGGTAAGTCTTAAATGAAAAGTGGAGTTCACTTCCTTACTCTCATAAAACATCACACATTTGGTGCAAATCAGCAGATACAACAACTTTAAACCATTTTGAAGGCAAAAAATGCCTTATCTTAGATTAGCATCCCAACCCCCGTTGTTTTCAGATCAGAATTACATTAAAAAATATTGTAATTCATCTGGAAAGAGTTTTTTTGCTCATGTTAATTTAAATGTCTTTGCACAAATGTTCTGAACTAATCCAAAATATACACCTGCACAGCTGTGAAGTCATATTCACGTGAATTTGCCTTACCTACAGCAAATATACCAGAATCTGAAAACATACCATAATTATTTGAACAAAAAAACAAGTTGTCTCCTCCATATATCTCTAAACTAATCAGCCAACACCTTCCCATATGGAACCTCAGTTCCTCATAAGACGTTCTTCTTCACTATATTACCATCTTCTAAAAATATGTCAACAAAAAAGAACAGTATTACTGTATCAAGTTGCAGTGCTTTATTACATTTCTGAAAAATACCCCCATTACCTATTTTCAAATTATTTTATTGCCAAATGCCATTTGCCAATAAATATAGTTCTTATTCTAAAAGTGATAATATCGGCTTTCATTCCAAAACTCAGTCAGTTGCCAAACTGGCTAATAAAATGCTCCAGCGATTTCATCAAATGCATATGATCTCTGTCGATCTGCAGAGGAGAGCTGATGTCACTTAATCAAAATCCACTAGTGGCTATTAAATGTTTTATGCTGCTAAATTATACCCTATGCACTAATATAAATATTATTATGTAAGTGTTAGTCTTATATCACCTACTCTGTACTTTATAGATATAGTACAGTGTTATTTCAGTGGATTCCAAATGGATATAGTTAAAAAAAAATGTATTGAACTATTAACGTTCCAAATTTATTAGCAGCCCAGACTCCTCCAAATACACATGAAGGTTCACCTTTGTTTATTTTAGCAGACCAAAAAAGAGAATGGGGCAGATTTATCAAGCTGTCTAAAAGTCAGAATATTCTTAGTTGCCCATGACAACCAATTACAGCTCAGCTTTCATATTGCCAGTGCTCGCAAATATTTTGGAGCCTAAGAATATTCTGACTTTTCGACAGCTTGAAAAATAAGCCCCAATGTCTTAAGTGAAACCTGTATTTTTACAAATAGAGCTGGTGACAGATTTCCATGGAGTCCTATTAACTAACTGACACCCTTCTTTTACCTAAAAATTGTTTTCGTCACATCCCTATAAAACAACCTTTATCTTATATTAACTGACATCAGAGGAGGCAAGTCTTACTCGGCCATCCCATCCCATATACTCCTCCCCATGTCCTATGCTTCATCTCAGCATGTCATGTGAGGGTGATGTCATCTAAGGTCCTTTACCAGATACGTTTGCAATGTCTACCCCATGATCACATGGCAGTATCATGGCATGATCACAGCATTTTCATGTGATCAGATACATGGGGTAGACTGTGTTAATGTAACAGGACCTTAGATGACATCTTCATGGTCACATGACATGAAGTGGCCAATGATGTAACAAAGCTATTGCTGAACGGTTCACATAGCAGCATTTTCTGTAGCAGTGAGACCTGTCAATCAGGGACAAGGAGACAGGGCAATGCAGTAACCACAGAATATGCAAGGTTTCATTGAACTCAAATAGTGTCATTGGACTCACATCGTGTAATTTACATATAAGTTTACAAACCAATTTTTTTACATTTCTTTTTTTTTACAATGCTTTTTAATCATAGTTTGTATGATTAATTTGCTCGACAGGTTGTCTTTAAATGTTCTTTGAACATTAATTGAATTGAGTTCAAATGACAACAGTAAAGTATCATATGAAACTTTTCATAACCTGATTTACCACCAAACTGAAACGCAATGTAATTGAGCCTACATCCATAGCTTCTGTATATGTAGCTTTCAAAGTGAATCCACAAGTAACAAATCAAACAATACATCAGCACAACAAGCAGGTCATGAGATTAAGAGCTGTTTCACATGAACGTGTACAGCTCATGTAAATGTGTCTTATGGTGGCACGATCTAACAGGCTGCGCACAGTGTAGTAGACGTTCCCTCTGCCGGCTGAGGGAACATTCTTGCATTATATTTCTATATAATGCTAGGACTCCCGTTCTCTGCACTGTATGCAGCCCATGGGATTGTGCCTCTGTACGACACAGAGGCTGAATTTTACTTTTAGCTCATTAAATCATGACTAAATTTAATGTCTACTCTGTCTGATGTATTTACTTCACTGGTTATCTGCCCTTAAAGGGGTTGTCCAGTCAGAAACATTACTCTTCATAAATATTTCCTCCATATACAATAAAGCTCCCTAATTCAATGTTATTAAAACTTCTGGACAATTTCCTAGATATCAAATACATTTATATCCCTATTATTTGCTTAGTTTATTCTGCCATCTCCCTAGTAGGATTACCAATGTCTGTTGTGCATGCGTCCTCTTGTGTATGCGGCAGCTTGTTCTCAACGCATGCCACACACATCAGAGAAAGCGTCTATGCACAGACACGTGAATGCGCCCATTCTCTGCTTCTCATTAGAGACATGCAGGCTTCCATTCCCATTTCTCTTTCCAGGGCCAATTGCTGCAGTGTGTACTGTTGTACAGTGTGTACTGTTGACGCAAACTGGCAACTTGGCAGAAGAAAAGGATGATGGGACTTGAAGTCTCTCAGATATGCAGGTGGCCATCTTGGTTAATAGAAACAGAGGAATTGAGGACAAAAGGTAAAAAGAAATTAAAAAAAAAGAGATTACACTGAAGTTGTAGGAATGAAGGAATAAAACTGGATAACCCCTATAATTTCCTACTTTTACTTTGCTTCATATTCAGTTAACTCCTTATAGCAAATGTATTTTTTTAAAGGACAAATCTAACAAAAAATGCCATGCTATATATAAAAAAAAGGAAAAATAATAAGAGGAACAAAAGTACAATAGGTTTAATGTAAAGTTATACAATTTTGCCAAACATAGCAAAAATGTAAAAAAAAAAAAAAATGAAATAAGTAAATTAAAAAATGTAAAACATTCCAATTATATAGATATAGGGATCCTAAGTAGCTTCAAAAGCCAAAATCTTTGTTTGCAAGATTGCAGATAACTTATAATTTATCATAATCCAGGATAGTTTGGCTTTGAGAGAATCAGGATAGGGCAATGGTGATTTTGACAGCCAAAAAGATATACTCAATAAAATGCTTTAGGGGCTCAAAAACTAAAACATTTTATAGAAATAGATAAACTGATAAACACAATTTGTTTTTTAATCATACAAATGTGCCTATAACCAGTCATAACTGTTTAAAAACTCAAAGTAGAGAATTGCTGCACGTGATAAAATGTTCATTTTATTTTCTGAGATGAACATAGTGAATAACTAAGGTGTTACATGTCTCTCTGGCAAACTCCCCTCAGACAGAATCTATTCCCACTTCTGGGAGAACTGATACAACCACTTTCCAGAACAAGGTTTGGCATCTTATATAAGGTACCAATGCTAATCTTGCACACAAAATCAATTATATCAGAACACTATGGGGGTCATTTACTAAGGGCCCGATTCGCTTTGGCGATTTTGGCGCACGCGATCGAATTGTGGCGCATCGGCGCCGGCATGCGCGCGACGGAAATCGGGGGGCGTGGCCGAACGAAAACCCGACGTATTCGGAAAAACCGCCGCATTTAAGAACCGAAAATGTGTCGCTCGGGACCCGCTTACCTTCACTCAGAAGGCCTCGGTGAATTCCGGCGCGTTAAAATGCTTTTCAGCGCAGCAGCGCCACCTGGTGGACGGCGGAGGAACTACCTTATTAAATCCCGGCCGGACCCGAATCCAGTGCAGAGAACCCGCCGCTGGATCGCGACTGGACCGGGTAAGTAAATGTGCCCCTATGTTTCCCAACTCCTTGCATATAATACCAATTATAACAAATCCAAAAGAGTAACAAATATAGCAATATCTACAGCCACTAGTGTCATTGGTCTTAAGAGGTCCCAATAAAACCTAAATACTACCAATCTCAGGCCCCTTCCACACTTGCGTTGCAGATCACGTCAGAGTTTGATCAGGGTGCGATCAGGGTTTGGTCAGTGAAAAAGGCACATTTTGCATCAGAGTGCAATCAGTTTTCAGTCAGAGTTTGTTCAGTGTCTCAGTTTTTCACGCGCATTTTCAATGCAATTTCAATGCGTGAAAAGGACTCAGGACTGAGCTCTATCCTTTCTATGGCAATTGATGCGTGACTTGCAAAAGTAGAGCATGTCGAGATTTAAATGCGCGTAAAAAAAAAGGCGTGTGTGTGCGTGAAAAAAAATGCAAGTCTGAAAAGACCCATTGGTTACAATGGGTCAGAGTGCAATGCAAGTTCTGCGAGTCAAAAGCACACGCAGAAAATGCGCATGAAAAACTCAAGTGTGAAAGGGGCCTCGGAACCACAAATATCCAATGAACCCGCAGAATAGGTATAATCATATATGATACACTGTAGGTGTATATACAGTACATACAATTGCTGATATAATTGATTTTGTATGCATGATTACCATTATGGTCACATCATTGTATGTTCCATCTTGCTATCTTTAGCCCATATTTCTTATATGTTTTTTTGTTTGGCATGTTATATAAGGTTTTCTGAACTAGTGCTCTTTGCGCTAGATTTTAGTTTAACAATAAAAATAGTCTCAGTTATTTAAAGATGACATCTAAGGTTATTGAGAAAATATTTACAAAAGAGAGGGGATTCTCTCATGGAGATGGAGATTCTCTCTTATTGGTGGTGGTTAGAATATTAGAACCTCAGCAAGCACTAGATTATTTGTCAGTAAGCACTAGATTCCTTGTCAGCCCTTGAGTACCCCCTTGAATGATCTGTGAATAGAGCATGGTGCATGTATGCCACTGCTTTATTCATATCTGTAGGACTACTGAAATTATAATAACAGAAGTCCCAAAAAAGTACGAAGTGGCATGGTGGTAGAGCAAGGGACACTGCTGCTTTATGGTACTTGTAGACCCCATTCTCATGATCACTGGGCCGGTCATAATGAATTGCTATCTCAGTGTTTAGAAATGCAACTTCTCATACCATTGATACCTTTACAGAATATTAGCTCTCTTGTGCAATACAAAGAAAACCATGATCACCAATGTTACCTGCTGTTAAATTTTTTTTAGTTTGTGGGTTCATTTTTATTATTGTTTATTACTCTTTAGTATCTACTATGTATGTGCTTTTCTATAAATGCTTCCATTTGTAAAAAGTACATTCTTTGTTCAAAGCTAAAAGTTTCCAATATTGCAAAAGAAATAGATATTTTTATGATCCAAAATATAATTATTAACTGGTTACATACTTGGTCCTATACATTTTGGAAAAAAAGTTTTCCATATTTTGGTAATTTTATTTGTTTTATATGACAAGTTTTATACTGTATGGTTGTTGTGATATGTTAATAAACTGAATAAATAAACATTTTAACAACATTTTAAACTTTTGTAGTCATATTTGGAAAAGTATTTGTAGCAACACAATATCATTGTAAAAAAAAGATTTTATTTCTACTCCAAATAAAATGTATAATTTGTTACCACTGCTGTGTGTAAAACACAAATAAGCTACCTATTATTTATGAACGGAACACAATGACTGAGTGTATTAAAGCATAATCCCTATGGATGCTACTGATTCCTAACATATGCTAAGCTGACTTCAAGTCATTAGTTGAAATGAAGGAATTGTTAATATAACATGGTAATTTATTTAGGTTTAATCAGATTTTTTGCTTCAACACTAATGAAATCTTCATACATCTTTTAACATAATAAAATTGAATTGATCAACATAATATCTTGCATATGTAGTTACATAAAAATGGAAAAATACAAGATTTATTTTGTTTTTTATCATGTGTATGAAATGGGTATTTATGCCTATCACCTAATTAATATAGATAGATTAAAATCTCTTGACAATCAATTAAGATTAACAACAGAAGTTGGTCCCCTTCCCCCTGAGTCCTCTCTCCTGTGCCTTGAAAACCAGGGTCATGAAACCTTAATCCTGTTATCTCCAGCCTTCTCCATCAGCAAAGCCTCCAGATTAACACAGCAGACATTATCAAATTTACAACCAGCCGCTCGGACATCTGCCCTACTTTCAAGCAGTTAATGGAAAACGAACTAATCTGGTTAAGAGCTGTAGGACTAGTTCATACATCTTGGCACATGAGGCATTTAAAGTCGGCATGCCTCTATTGCAGAGGAAGATCTGAATTATCTGTCACCTCTAACTTGTCATTTTTGGGGTGTTAACCAGCATGTCTAAATGAAGAATAATAAGAGGACTCATGAAACCCATGTCATAAAGACGAGCTGTTATCACTGGATAACAATGGACATTCCACTGATACATAGAATATTCATACCATGTTTGCTTTATTGTGAATAATTGTTAATAACAAATACATTTTATATGTTTCTCTTAAACAGTAGATGTGTCTGAAGATGTCTCTTCCATGTAATCACCTTCAAGTTTATGAAAATACCAGCAAAGACAAAGGGAGAGCTGTAACTGCGCCATTAAATCCTACGTACCAACAAAGGAGATTGTCGCTCCAGTAACTGGGGGATAGTAATGGGTTTATCAATTTTTTTAAAGAGTTAGCCCCTTAATGCACCATGACATTAGGGCACATCATGGGAGCGTCATAGTGAGCTCAAACTTAGCACACTATTATGTTCCCCAATCTCATGCATGGGTTTTGCTTCTGAGGCGGGCTTCTGCACAAACATCTGGGAACTTGAGAGTGACCACATCACAATAAGGGAAACCGACATCTCCAGCAGGGTATGGGGGTGCTGTTTGTCTCCACAGCAATCCTGGGGTCCAATCAAAGACCCCAGGGCTACCAAGTTTGACTGCCTGCTGTTTCCTGCCAGGGACAGTGAATCATCAGAGGTCTAAACTGAATTAGAAAAATGTTTTAAAGCACATGCCCTACACCTATAATAGAAATAAGTGAAATGATGGTTACACTTTTTTGAATATAAATGCCATACAATTCACTCTATATAATGTAGCAAACATAAAAAATTATTATTCACATGATTTCCTTAACCAGCTGTGTACCACTGTACAACTTTATAAATATCAGTGTTAGGGATTCTACTGTGAATTTATACACAACAGCTCATTAAGCTCAACAGCTCACATGCACCTGAGGAAGAAGAACTGCAGATCAACTGCAGAACTGAGATCACACTGCACCCTTGATGTTCTAGGGACCCCCAATCACTGAGCTAAGCTTCCCCAATGACTTAGATATGGAAACCCCGTTTCGAATACTTAAGGGAATTCCTCTGCCTTGATGTAAGTTTCTGGTAATTCTCTAGCCATAGGAGGAACCAACCCATGAACAGGTCAATAGGGGAACCCACCATCTATCCATATAAAGTAATTGCCCATGTCAGGTAGCGTGCTCCATGAAACAAGATTATTTATCATCACATTAATTGAATTTGGCCTGCCAGAATTCAAACTTTCCAGCCTGAGCAAGCACACTACCAGTGAGCTATTTGTTTCACTGCTGTATATCTAGTAACTAAGAAGTTAATTACAGTTGTACTGCATTACAAATTTAATATACTGATACATAAACATGTATTTTCCTAGAGATATCTATATATCGTCACTTTTTTACAATATAAATAATAATATAATACAAAAATGGACAAAATATAATCAATAAATATAAATCAATAAATTTTTTTTATAGTAATTCATCCACATGCTGCAGCAAAATGACACCATAAAACCACACCACAAACCAGGCAGATTTGTGTGTTTATTACACATATGTAAACCTTTGAAACTTTCACAAACTTTCATTGAGAGGTAATTGCATACCTATATGTGTGTAAAAGTTAACCATTAGAACTACACTTGGATATCATCCCAGTATGTTCAGTTTTTCTTGCATGTGCTGCAAGGAGACACTTGGACTACAAGTTGGCTAGCACTAGAATAGCACAATTTCCTAAATGAATCATTTTTAGGTTGTTTCTAATGTTTTCGAATACTACAGCATGTGTAATGGCAGTATAATGCCAGAAAACCAGCAACAGGAAAAGCCCTCAAAAATCCATAAAGCGCTCTGGTCATTTCACATCTTATGCCGAGCCCAAACAATCCCTAATAAGAAGCACACATAGGGCATCAGTAAAAATGGCAGAATTATGAGAACGCCTGATAAGATTATTAAGTGCACATACTGAAGTTGAAAAAGGCTTCAGAATCCAAATCTTTTTTTGAACAAACAAAATTTTTATGTTTTTTTCTAAAATTTCCACAAAGGGGTATTCCAGGAATCAGAATAATTCATATACAATTGAATCGGTAAAATATAAGCTAATATGTAATTAGTTGTTATTTAAAATTTTGCTCCCCTTAGTAGAAAAATGATGGTGACATACACTGTAATGAAGAATCAAAATGTTACTGGCCCTTTAATCAGTCCGTTAATTTGCTCTGCCCGGAGAAGACACAGGACAGAAGATGGCTGCTGGTCACATGTCCAATCACATGTCCTGCACCTGCCTGGGCAGGTCATGTGATCTTCACTATGTTTGGCTGTACGTTGGTTGCAGTGCATCCAGTATGGTCAGTATTTTGGTGATGTGCCATGATGGCAGTTACACATCATTACTATGGTAATAGAGACAATTTGTTAAATCATCACTGGGAGCAGAAAATAAGATGGAGGAGGAGTTACTGAGAACTCAAGGATCAAGGGACTTGTTATTTTCCGGTGGCGGCCATAAAATTTAGAGAATCATAAAATCCAACTATTTAAGCTCCATTTTGTAACTAATGACATTGAGTTTTGTTACATGTATATTCATTTATTTATAGCATCATGGGTTTTTGTATCAGATGTTCATGTTCCTGGAATACCCCTTTAAATTCCACAAAAAAAATACAAAATTCAAAAAGCCCTAATTTCACCTGATTGAATAACTTTTGTTGTCCACGTTTTAAAAAGTTGTTACTTTGAGTGTGTTTCTAATGTTTTGGGGAAACAGAAAACCAGCAATAGGAAAAAAAGGCCTCCAAAATTCATAATGCTCTCCCGTCAGTTAAATAGGTCCATTGCTAAAACTGAAAAAATGGCCTGGTAAGGAATGAGGTAAACACTCCGGTAATAAAGTGGTTAAAAACAACCTGTCATCAGATGTTACCCCACTAAACTACTAGCCATCTCAGAGTATGAAATGTCCTTTTTAGAATTCACTCATTGGAAATTGCACCCATTTATCTATAAAAAAAAAAACCAACACCAAAAGGAAATATGATTTTTCTCACATCAAGTTGAGATGAGTCAAGTTAGGTGGTTGCAGGTGAAACAAGCTTTTTGTGTCATATTAAAACCCAACAAGCTTATGTGTTCTGTGAGATACAGAACTGGGCAGAACTAGGCAATTAAAAAATAGGTGGGAACTAGATCTTTAGCTTGCATTTCCATCTATGTCTTTAGCTGTATGTGTCTCTGGTTCTGTAGCTCACAAAGACATAAGCCTGTTCTGAAAAATGAGATCTTTATTGTTAATTTTACACCAACAGTACTATAGAACCAAAGATTGAGGTGTTTGAAGTGACACTTCTGCTGCAACCACTAAACTTGATTTGTCTCATGATGTGGGAAGACTCATACTTGCCTGACTTTGAGAGAGAATATTTGTAGCCATATGGGTGAGATTTCACATAAAAGAGGGAATTCTGCAAAGTCCCACACCTGAGGGGACTACTAATTTAGTTGGGTATAACCTGGTGACAGGTTCCCTTTAAGTAAGGTATCACCTAAATAAAGGCTGAGTATTGGAGGCATGTTTCACTATACAAAATCTTAAAAGATACCTACATTTTCAACACACAAAACAGAAATCAATTATACATTTTGTACTCATAAGATCTTGAGGTCTTATGAGTCTTCAATAGTGATGAATGGATTATAGCCAGACGGGACAAGTTATCCTGCTCTATAAGAAAGAGGGTCACATGTCCCCGCGCCATTACAGCAAGGAGAAAGCTAAGGAGAGGCTGCAGCTGGAGGGACAACGAAAGATAGAATAGAGCTTTAATAATTTCACTATTGCACTTTTAGCGGCAGATGTGGAGACAATGCTTTGTGAAACAGAAAAAAATTCCCTTTTCAGGGCAGTGTGAAAAAGGGAGATAGTGAGACAACTTTACTGCATCATCATAATTTATTAGAGAAATAGCAGCAACAGTATACCCCTAAATTGCAGTGTCCAAATGAACTGCATCGGCGTTTTTCAAAATAGCACTTCTTGGGTTTGCTAAATCGATATATATCTAAATTTCAGAGTCCATATTCACTGCATTTGTTTTCCTAAATAGCAGTGTTCTATCATTTTGCATCATGAGCTTCAGCTGTGGAATCAAAGATATTAATTTATATATATATATTAACTTATTAGCGCGGATTAAGCAGATTGGCTGAGCCATCCTCTCACTGAAAGCAGTTCACCGGAGTTCAATACACAGAAGGTGCATTGTTCGACTATAATGCATCGTGCCGCGATTACCCGCTTAAGTCCGACAGAGTTCTCCATCTTTTTAGTGGTGCATATAAGTGCTTGGGCTTGAGACACAATTTGAAAGTTAAATCCTGCACTCAGTCCGAATCAGTCAGACTGTCCGACGGTACACCCCTAATTTGTGCTGCCACAATCCCAGCACACGCACTTTTTAAATACCTGTGTAAGATGTTTAGCCCCGAAAATGGTCCACAGTCTGACAAAAGGGTGCACGACCCTTAATAGATGAGCCTTAATGAGGAAAATATGTCCTTTCACTGCCAAAAAAGATGCAATGGGGAAAACTAGACCCTTCCTCTCACTGCCATAAAATACAGAATGGGAAAACTCTACCTTCTCCAAAACTTTCCCCTGCATGAACAGTGGAGTACCTGTTGGGCCTACAACCTACCCTGCCAGCCATGTGTGGACTGGCCGCATACCTTTGCTTCCTCCTGTGCCACCATTGCATCCTTGTGAAGTGTTTTTTCTAGCAAGAAAAGAAATGGGTTGGTAGCACTGACGATGGCATCATCAAGGCTGCCCAAAGTGGTGGCATATTGGAAGAACTGCAACACGGCACAAATGTCCCTCATGGGGGGTAGCAGGGTATGAACACTGAAAGTATGCATTGACGGATCACAGCAGTTCTGTGTAATTTGCCAGGAAACTTTACAACACCAAGATAAGCACATGCACAAGGCAATTGATACTGCGTCAACTTGACTTGGCCCAAGGCTGCTCATTTCTGCCTGCTAAGCCTTACTTAGGTTTAAAGTTCAGCGGCATGGGAACAAAACTTTCTGTGAATAATTTTTTTATGTCTTTGTAAATAGTTTGATCTTGGTAAAAAGTTTATGAACCAACATGCCTCCTGTTTCGGACCCAGCTGCCACTACATTAACTCAATGGCCAGTTAAAATGATGAAACGTGCCATGCTTTCATGTCAATTGTGATGTGCGCCTTGTGACTGAAGGCATTGCACATTGTAACTAGTTCCTGTTCCTCCAAACTGTGATTGCCTTTGATTGGTTTTGGGTCAGAAACATCATCATCACCCTTTGAATCTTCTTTCACCAAGCCTTCATCATTGCCCTCCTTGTCAGTTTCACATAGCAGAAAGCCAAAGCAGTTGGCACTTGGGTTTCCTTCTCAGCATGGTTGATGTCCTGTGATGGTCGCTGTCCACATCCTCATCGTCCAACAAAAATTGCTGGGGAACTGGAAACTAAATGGGGCATATGTGTATAAAGTTTGGCTTTATAAGACTGCTTTTATTTTCTTCTGCTTTTCTGCTGGTTGGCTGTGTCTTAGAAGTGTTTCCTTTCTAATACATCTAAGGTAAAGTCTTTAGTGAATTTTCAACTTTAATAAAAGTAGGAAAAAAAAGTCTGTAAAAAGTCACAATCAACTCTAATCTATTCCCTACCTCTGACAAGACCAAGTATGGTTTTGTGCCAAATTAGCAACTTGCTAAAAAAAAAAGAAGCAACACTTTACATGTACCACAAAATGTTTAAAACTAAGAGCCAAACCAAAGGTACATGTGCCCTTATGTCTGCAACTTGGACAGGGGCAGGTGGAAGTTTTAGCAGGCAAAGATGTAACATGTCCTCTCCAAGTGTTAAGGTTAACCTGCTGATAGATCAAATCCTGTCATTTCTACTTGTTCTATTTTCTTAAAATCATTGTAACAGAGACTTCATTATAAGATGGCGCCGGCATCGTGATCATAATGAAAACAATTAAGGCTAAAGAATGTCAACAAGACTTCAATCCTGACGTCAATAAGCAACAGCAAGGAAGTTCCCCAATCAAGAGACTACACGAGCTGGGAATTCTCCGCCCCTTCTGCTTCTTCCATAATTTCTATATAGTTTTGTGAAACCAAATAAAGTTCTAGCAGTGCAGATTTGCCATGGCCATGATCGCATGAGTGAGATTTAAATCAGCAAATGTGTCTGAATTAATTTCTTATGATGTGCACACATGCTTATTGATTAGAAACACGCAGCCAACGCACACTAAAAGAGGATGTCTTGAATCCTACCCTAACATTGGAGGCACTGCTGAGATTTCGCGATCAGGATGACCAGGACGCCCCCTCGTTCCAGCACCATTTGCAGCCTCGGGGTTACCACTTCCCGACTGGGTCTGATCAGCCCACGATCACGGTAAGTTTCAGATAACATATGTTAACCTGTGACTTGCCTGTGACTCGGGGAGTGGTGATACCTGTGGCTGTAGACAGCTGGGATTGGAGGGTAAATATGCATAGCCACCTGGTGTCCTGCATCGGGGTCTGAATTGTTATATAGCTCTGTATGAGAAGTGCCTTGGCTGCTGTGTGTATGCGCTTTGCTGAGTGAGAACAGAAAGGGAGGGGGTGGACGTTCGAAGTTCATATAGAGAGGAGTGTAGCGAAGCCGCAGTGAAGATCAGACATATGGGCCGTTAGAATTAGGAGAAAAAGGACGGATGTCTGCACACCAGACATAGGCCGCCAGAATAAGGAGAAAAAGGACGGATGTTTGCCCGCCAAACATAGGCCGCCAGAATAGGAGAACGGGTAAAGAACGGGTGTCTGGGGATTTTGACAGGAATTAGGAGAAAAAGGGAGATCGTTAAGCGGGGACCTTCTGATAAACCTCTAACCGACACGCAGTGAGCTAAGTCTCTATAACTGGTGATCGGGGAGCTTGAAGGTCAGACCTTCTGATAAACCTCTGTAACTGACACGCGGTGAGCTAAGTCTCTATAACTGGTGATCGGGAGCTTGAAGGTCAGCCCTTAAGCCGTGAGCAGCTGCACGGTAAGGGTCTCGGACAAATTATGCTGCGGTTTCGGAATAGAAAGGACGTCCTCCCAGAGGGAACCACTGGTGCGCTAGCGATAGTTCAGTGCAAAGAAGGGAAAAATGAGGTCGACAGAAGATTGGCTTGATGTAAGTAGAGAGAAGGTTGTTGAGTCAAGTAGGATGAATTAAGTAGGACTGTTGGAAAAGTGCAATTTGATTTAATGGAACAGGTTTGCGGTGAAATAAAAAGTAATAATGAAGGTTTGAGAGTTTTGGGATGTGTTAGAGGATCTGATGATTGTACAACTTGTAAACATGCAAACAGACTCTGAGAACCTCTAACTTTGAATGACGGACCAGGACAGAGTGACAGGGATCCTTCAGAGTGCCGTTTAAGAAAGAGACAGGTGATAAGGGACATTTCAAAGTTTTTGATGTGGAAAGAATTTGAGAAAAATAGATTCAATTATATTTTCCTTGGAGTGAAAAATGGCCCCTGTAATGCAGACTCCACCCCTGTATCTGGTGGTTAGAGAAGATGACACGCCCTACCATTCTTCAGTGGCGGCCATCTTAAGTCGGTTTATTTTTCAGTGGCAGCCATTTTAAGTTATATTCCCTTCAAGTCCCTGAAAGTTGATTGCTGTTGGCAGCCCTAAAGGCTGGTTGTGGGGCTTTGTAGGATAACAGCTGAACCACCCCCTCGGGATTCTGAGCAGACGTTTGAAAACAAATGCCGGCTGGTGATATTTCACCGTTTCGGGCCTCTGCTAGGAGTCTTGGAGTGAGGGATGTTGTTTGATTGAGTATTATTAAAATTTATTGATCCCGACAATTAGAGTAAAATTACTATAAAAAGTGTTGCAATGTCTCTGGTACCTGCTTTCTGGCGTTTAAGGGGTTAACAGAAGGGTGGGGGCTGTTGGAGCTGCGTTTTGTTTTGTGAAGACATGTACATGGCCTTGACGCTGAAGTTCTCCAAAAATCTAGGGCTCTGTCTGAGCTGTGTTATCAGTGTGTGTTCTGTTCTGACCTTGACGCTACAGTAAGTTGAAGTTGTTTACAGAAGGAGGCAGATCGCTGCATTTAGAGTTCTCCCTGACAATCTAAAAAAGACTTGAAGGAATTTATTTGGTTGTGGAACAAGAATACAGTATGATGTGATGTCCTCCTGTGTACCCCATGAACAGACTAAGCAAGAACAAGCCCCCCAACTGTATCACAGAGCCTATGCCTGACTTTTGTTCCTTTTTGATTAAAAACCAACATAAGTGTACCTGGATTTTGTTGAGATGTTGGAGTCTGGCCAAAAGTTTATAGATAGTTAAGAGAATCCTATATGTCTGGATGAGATAAAGCGGAGACGCACACGGTAATGAAAGAGTCCCGTGGGAACAGTTTGCAGCTTTGGGACACATGGGGAATGACCTGACAGTGTAGTGTAGTGGGTTGTTACCAAAGGTGTTAACGGACTGGAGATATCTCTACCAGATTTGCGTATACAGGGATTGATAAGATTGTGACTGAAAGCCAGAGGGAAACAGAGACCAGTTTCACAGACCACGGAAAGGTGACACTGACAACATTTCCAATAGTCTCAACCGACCGACCCAAGTGGGCGTGTTTTCGACTGTGGGGAGGAGACATTACTATAGTGAGTGGCGGAGACGCCCCCAACAGGGCAGGACAAGGGGTGGTGGTAATGGACAAGGGATGTCAGCGAGAACAGTCCCCCCTTCTGAATGGCCCCCCCAAACAGAGTTAGTGCCTTTCATTGTAAAACTGATGTGTGACTCTCCTCTGCTAGTCCGATGATGATTTTAGCCCATTCCCGGTCAAGGAAAAGACCCAGAAAGAACAGCTGGATACCTGTAGGATGGCCTATGACCTCCAAGCTGCCAATGAGTGGTCCCTAGCCCAAACTGGCAGCAGTCCCCAGGGTGATATATTATTCACGGTTATTGATTTGGCAAATGTTTTCCTCTCTGTGCCCCTGCATGAAGATTGCCAGGACCTATTTGCCTTTACCAGTTCAGTATTCCAGTATATCTGATGTAGATTCCCACAAGGGGGGTAAAACTCACCCAGCCAAGAACTACATGGCCCTACTGGGAGTAGACTGGCAGACTAGCCCCTTACTGGATGTTCTCCTTTTCAGTATGCGGAGGACCTACTGTTGTTGTTTGCCAGGATGCATTTATTGACCTAATGTGTTTTCTGTTCCAGAAGGGTTGCAAAGTTCCCAGAGATAAGCTCCAGTACTGCCAGGAGAAAGTGGTCTTGCTAGGCCACTGCTTCTCAGCCACAGGCAGATACCTGACACAGGAAAGAAAGCTGGCAGTCCAGAATGTGCCCCTGCCCTGAGGCCCTAAGCCTCTTCACATGTTTCTAGGACTGGCCAGCTCCTGCAGCCTGGGATAAGGTCTGCTGCCTCCAGACCAATGCTGCCCCTTTCTGACTGAATTGCCTCTTCCCCATTTGCCCTTAGTCAGGAGGCAATTGACGCATTCCATAGCCTTAAGCTGGCAAATCCTGTCTGCCTCGGCTCTAGGCACATCCTATTGAACCAGACCTTTTATTTTATTTTGCACGGAGTATCTAGGCCACAGGTGTCCTAGCCCAGGAATATGGTGGCCTCCCAAGTGGCCCGTTATTAGGCCCGGTTAGACTCAGTCATGAGGGGAGCCCCTCATGTGTCAGTAGCTGCAGCCAGCAATCGGCTCAGCAAGGCCAGTGAGCTGATCCTAGACCCTAAATCACTCCGTTACCGTGAAAACCCCACATACCTTGCACAGTGTCCTCACCCAAGTACAGCCCAAGCATCTGAGCAAAGGCCAGACAGCTCAGACTCCAGTGTGCACTCCTGATTCCTCAGGACACACTGATAAGGTGCACAGCTCTGAATCCTGCCGTTCTGTCACCAGTCTTCCAGGATTCAGAGAGGGGGGAGAGAAGGTGATTAACGCAGATGTTGAGTTTTTTCTCATAGATGGCTCCAGGTTTGCAGGAGAAGACAGACGGTTCTACACTGGATATACAGTGGTCAGTGGCGCACATGAGGTAGTACAAGCAGAACCACTCCCTCCACACAGGTCAGCGCTGGAGGTGAAGTGATGGCACTCAGGGAAGCGCTACAGCTGGTGGAAGGTAAAAGGACAAATATCTACACTCAAGGTATAGTTCTGGGGTCTAAACACGACTATGAACCCATATGGAAGGCTAGAGATTTCCTCACCTCTGCAGGGACCCCCTTTAAGCATGGCACGCTGGTTAAAGAGCTCATGGATGCTCTCTTACTTCCACAAGAGGTGGGGATAATAAAAGTAAAAGCACACACAATTTGGTAACTCCACAAGCCAAGGACAAGTATGTGGCTGACGGGATGGCAAAGGCAGCTGCACAGATGGAACCCAGAGACTGTCCTGAAGTCTCAGCGCTGAGTTCTGAGCTAAAAAGTTTGATCCACAGGTGTTCCAGTGCCTGGTGGCCCGAGTGTCATCAGAAGAGAAGGAAGTGTGGAGGAAAGCTGGAGCCCAGATGCCGATGGGACCTGGATGCTGGGAGAGAGGGTGTGCCTGCCCAGAGCCCTGCACCCGACAGTAAGTCAAGTAGCCCATGGACACACACACATATCCAAAACAGTCATGCTAGTGCTCATAAACCACCAGTGGTTTGCCCCGGGCGTTACTACCCCTGTCACTAGAGTAGTGAAAGCCTGTATAGTCTGTGCCCTCCACAACCCGGGTAAGGTGGTAAAGTCCCCACAGAAGGTGACACCCAAGCTGCTGTATCCCTTCCAGAGACTGCAGATGGATTTTATCCAGCTATCAAAAAGTGGTACGTAGGAGTACGTGCCTGTGTGCATTGATCTCTTTCCAGGGTGGCCAGAAGCTTCTCCCATCACCAAGGCTACTGCCAGAGCTGCAGCCAAGAAGTTGGTGAGTGAGATTTTTCTGCAGGTTTGGACTTCCAGAGACCAAAGAGTCCGGTCGCAGAACCCACTTCACTAGACAGGTAAAGACTCAAACCTTGTCCCTCCTGGGTGTAGAACAGGCCCTGCACACCCCCTGCCCTTCCCAAGTTAGTGGTGGGATTGAAAAACTAAACAGCACTCTTAAGTTAGAGATCCAGGAGGCCATGGAAGAAACAGGGAAACCATGGTGCGAGTGCTTTCCTGCTACCCACTATTCAGTTAGGACCACACCCAACAGAAAGATGGGATTGCCCCCCTTCGAAGTACTCTATGGCTGTGCACCCAGACTAGGCCTCTACTTCCCACAGACTCTATAGCTGATGGCAGGAAACCAGGTGGAACATGCCACACAGTTGAGCCAGGCCTTGGAAAAGGTCTGCAAAAGTGTTTCTGATTCCTTTTTCAGATCCAAACAGAGACCTCAGGACACATACCCTGAAGCCTGGAGACTACGTGGTGGTGAAGAGACACCAGAGAGAGTCTTTAGCCTCGCTATGACGGTCCTTTCCAAGTCCTGCTGACCAGTGCCATGTCTGTGAAGCTAGAGGGAAGTCAGCATGCTTCCATGCTTTCTATTGCAGATTAACCTATTCTTCTTGCTAGCTGGTCTCTTCTGACTGACTGTCTGCTCAGGGACACCCCAACCATGACTATCACTGTATCTATAGGGCTGACCAGGATGCCCCCAGGGTAGGAGACTTTACCTACAGTTGGTGCAGGCAATGACCTTCTTTAACATTGACAGCACAGGTAACCCTGTATTAGCAGTGTCTGATGTGTACAGGATTTGTGGGGATAGAAGAGTCAGGTCAGGCCTAGAGGCTGGGAAGGTGAGTGTACGGTGATAACACTTGTGTATTTCTTCCTCGTGATCCCCAGGGATAAGGTTGATCAGACACATAAAGAAAAGGTAGAGAATCCCAAAGGATTCTGAAGGTCTGAGAGAGAAGCACCTAGATGACAACGTTTATATAGATACAGTGGGAGCACCAAGGGGGGTCCCAGATGAGTACAAGGCCCACAATCAGATATGGGCAAGTCTAGAGTCCATTATTCCCCAGATAGATATGAGTAAAGATGTTGGTTGGGTTAACTGTTTTTATTGTAATCAACAGAGATTTGTGAATTATATCAGAGATGCTTCCCAGAACCGCATGGCTTTGGACATGACCCTTGCTGAGAAGGGAGGAGTCTGTAAGATGGTGGGAGCGGCTTGTCGCATATACAATCCAGATGACATCGCCCCCTATGGATCCATTACCCATGCTCTTGAAAAGATTGAAGGACTGTCCAGGGAACCCAAGAGAAACTCGGAAGTGGACGCTATATCCTTCACTTTGTGGATGGGGGATTGGAAGGGTTTCCTTTAAGTGCGGATGATATTGGGGATTGTGATTTTGCTCTTGTCACTTAGTGTGTGTTATGTGGTCCCCCCCATCAAGTCCACCTAGTATCATGGGTATCAGTAGTTAGACAAGCCAAAGACCCCTTACTCAAGTTACCTAAATTTGCATAATCAAGATATCCCTCTAAGATCAACCACCCCTGAAACATATCAAGGAGCCCCTGGAGTAGGGAAAGGTAGAGTAGAGATTTGATTCCCATATGTGAAAGTCCACTAAATGGGGGCACACCCAACAGGGGTCTGCTGTCATCCAACTGGTGAAGAGGAGAGCGATGCACATATGGGCAGATCTGTAGGTCCTTCTAGACTAAGAGTAGCTGAGAGAAATTCCAGGATTTAGGGGGGACTGTTAAGGTTAACCTGCTGATAGATCAAATCCTGTCATTTCTACTTGTTCTATTTTCCTAAAATCATTGTAACAGAGACTTCATTATAAGATGGCGCCGGCATCGTGATCATAATGAAAACAATTAAGGCTAAAGAATGTCAACAAGACTTTAATCCTGACGTCAATAAGCAACAGCAAGGAAGTTCTCCAATCAAGAGACTACACGAGCTGGGAATTCTCCGCCCCTTCTGCTTCTTCCTTAATTTCTATATAGTTTTGTGAAACCAAATAAAGTTCTAGCAGTGCAGATTTGCCATGGCCATGATCGCATGAGTGAGATTTAAATCAGCAAATGTGTCTGAATTAATTTCTTATGATGTGCACACATGCTTATTGATTAGAAACACGCAGCCAACGCACACTAAAAGAGGATGTCTTGAATCCTACCCTAACACAAGCACAATCTCCATTACAAGCAGCAGCTGCTCCACTGTCCATGTCCCTTGTTTGTGTCGTCCTTCATTTTAACACACTGGCAGTTCTTATCACTGTGCTATAAAATGGTGCAAGTATACACCAACAGTTAGGCCCCTTCCACACTTGCGTTGCAGATCACGTCAGAGTTTGATCAGGGTGCGATCAGGGTTTGGTCAGTGAAAAACGCACATTTTGCATCAGAGTGCAATCAGTTTTCAGTCAGTTTGTTCAGTGTCTCAGTTTTTCACGCGCGTTTTCAATGCAATTTCAATGCGTTTTTCACACGCAGAAAATGCGCGTGAAATGGACTCAGGACTGAGCTCTATCTTTTCTATGGCAATTGATGCGTGAAAAACGCATTGCACTTGCATTGCACTTGCAAGTGTCTCAGAGTGCAATGCGTTTTTGATGCATCTCCATAGACTTCTATGGTGCGTTTTTCACGTTAAAAAAACGCACGTGTGTGCATGAAAAAAAAGTCTGAAAAGACCCATTGGTTACAATGGGTCAGAGCGCAATGCAAGTTCTGCGCATCAAAAGCACGCGCAGAAAACGCGCGTGAAAACGCAAGTGTGAAAGGGGCCTTACTGCACCCAACTTTCATTCTTGATCCCTCCTCTCGGGGCCACACATCACTACCCATACTGTCTTCTAGAACTGTTACATTAATAGCATTTTATTTTTTTATTTCACTTTTTGATTAATTTTTTAATTATTATTATTATTTCTTTATTTCATTTTTTATGTCATGTTATTATTTTAAGTTACTTTCCCTAGCACATTTTTGGCAGGGCATCTCCCCTATTATTACCTTCATTTGGCAGTACTCTATCCTTTACTACCCCTATTTTACAGCTCTTTTTGGGTCCAAATTTATTTCAAGGGGGTCGTGTTTGGGTTCAAGATTGACATCATGTTTTTGAATGCTTGATTAAATGTTTGGACAAACTTGTCAAACCTGAATTTTGAAAATCTAGACCTTGAAAACATCACTAGAGCTAGACCTAGAGAATATTTCCTTTGATGATTCAGCTTTCTAATGAGACTTATTCTGTAAATTAAGTAATTAGGGGGAGTTTGGCTTCATTGCAATCTCTGACTTTATTTCATCAGTTCTCATATCTCTTTTCCAGATGATTCCACAATGATGGGTCATGAGAAAAGTTAAACTGTAAGGTGTTAACCTTTGTTTAGGCATCCTTTCCAGCTTTATCAACTTACTGGTTTATTAGGTAAAATTTGCTGACAGGTTCCCTTTAGGTACTGTAGCATATTTACTTATACTATAGATTTATGCAAAGTATGTTGAAAAGTAAAAATCTGTTTATAGGACTCTATGTAATGTTCCATATAGGAAGCTTCTGATTCCAAATATCTGACATGCAAATTTGAGAATACAGTAACCAATATTCTCAAATACACAGAAGAAAACCACCAAATAAGTACATAAAATTGTCTTTCCCTACCATCAAAAAGGTTAGAATGTTATTGAATTGCAGAAACTCGGATACAGAAACTATCAGAAAGTGCAATATTGATTCTGTGCTAATTGTGTACATCATGAAAGTTTGCATCATCGTTTACGTAAAGCTTTAAGAATATTTTATTTGACCGTGTTTGGATTTTATATAAGTCGATGTGAAAAATGTTTAATGGTGCTTAAATTGAAGAATATATCACAATTGATGCATGAGTATTTAGGCAATGAATAGTTCATTGGAGTAATATAACCTGAAGGTGAATGTGACCTCAAATGGAGAATGGCTCTGCAGAGACTTGAATCATGACAGGCGTATTGAATTACTTTCTTACTTTTCCATACTATTTTCTATCTCAATCACTTTCACATAAGCAAAAGTTCCTAGTAATGCATCATTTATAAATTACCTTGTTAGTGCATAAAACAAAACACTGCTTTGAAAACAATACCAACTCCTGCTGCGGACTCCAGCATGTTTGATGGAAACCCTTCAAAAGAGTTCATGGCTTAATGGAGGCTGTTTACGTGGGGACTTCGATCTGTACCTGCTGTCCCCTGTCACTCCCTGGAAACTTGGCGGCAGATGTTGTTGCGTTAAGTTGCCTCTGAAGTGGCTTTCTGTCCTAGTCTCCTCACCACAACAGAGTCAAACTATATTAGATCTCTTTATTTGTGCCTCAGGCAAGTTTGGGAGCGCAGCTGTGTCCACCCCCTCTTTACCTTTGGTGTTTAAACCCCCCAGGCAGCAAGTGTGAGACCAAAACTGTTCTGCCACTCTTAACTACATCTGCTGACAATCCAGCAGCCTCGCTGCAGGCTGGTGAAGACCCACGCCTCTGCTCTGAACAGATGTCAGAGACAACCTGCTAGCTCGCACCTGTATCGGCTTCCATAACCTTGCGGTTTGCCAGCTGAAAAATTTATGACTCCCAGGAATTCTTACCATAATCAAAGCCCTTTCTCCTGATTTCTAACTCTGAATGTGTGCGGCCTTCTCAAATACTGGGCCACACTCAGAACTAGCAGACAGCAGTGGGAGATAGCATGGATGTGGAGGGGGTCTAGATGTGTGAAGCCTTTCATACACCATAGTTAAGTTTGCAATATATTAGTGCTTATTAATGACTGCACAAAAGAAAATAAATGCCAGAGTGCTTTGTATCTTTATATCTATCTATTGTATTTAGTCTAACAGCATCTCTAGCCATTGTGTGAAAAATCAAGGAGAACTTCACCAAAGAAAAATGACAAATCGTAACAACATGACTCTCTTTAACATCTTATTAATAATAAAGAAAAAAGTTTTAAATTCTTTCTAAGAGAAAGTTTATATCAGACAAGTGACACTCCGAAATCATAACTATCATTACTAAACTTAGCAGTATCTCAAGGCATTTGAAATGGTGCCAGTTTGTTTCTTTCCACCCTCTGCCAAATCATGACAGATCTCACAGCCTCCCTTTCAAGTCCACAGTGCCCTGAGAATGGCACAGTACCCTGCTGCTTACATGACTTTAGTAGAACAGCCTGCAAAGTCTACAAAGAGCATAACATGTACTGCTTTGGCAGAAAATGCTTTCTGTATTTTGTAATACATAAACTGCACTTATATGCTAGTCTATAAACAGCTAGATTTATCAATAGACGGTAGGGAATAATTTAAATACTAACATGTTCACTGTATTCCCTGATAGGATGCGCATTGTACACATTTATATCATTTAGATTTTCAGTTGATTTCAATCTATTGTCACTTTTTTACTTGTCATGTGACTTTAAGACAATATACCTATGGGTACATTTATAGTTCTTCCAGTATTATGTATCATACAGTTAGATAAATTAAATATATAAGATGCAATCCGAGCCTTATTTGTCAGAATTTTATGAATTAAAGAAGTGTGTACTAGCACCCTATAAAATAGGTGATCTATAATCCTTAGGTAAAAGTATTGGAATACTATTATAATTCTTTCCTAGTAAATTTTTATCCTCATCTTTTCTTTGAAACAAAAGTGCATGAATGGCTGAGCGCTTTTTAGTACTGTTTTGGCTAACCATGTTTTACTTTCACTTTAGGTTTATTTTTATTAAGGTTTCAAAATCTTTTTTTTTTATTTAAAAAAAAGAAACAGCATAAATGTTCAGAAAACTACAACAAATTCAGTAGTTGTTATTGTTGTTCTGAATTTTTATTAAATAACCCAGAAATACCTGTCTCCATCATTTTAATTGTGTTATTTGTGGTTAAAAAGAAACTACAAAAAGGACAAAAAGTAATAGTGTTAAACCATCATACTCTTTTTAGTTTAATTAAATAAGTTTTACCTCGTCTCCTTGTTGAGGACGCATTAAAGACACACGATCATACTGCCTTCGTAGCAGAGCCCACAGTGCATCAAGCCGACCCTTAATGCAAAGACATTAAAATATAGGTCAACTTCAGTTTAAATCAACTGATCTATTGATCCAGTCTGGCAATAAAACAAGATCATATTTTTTCATGGATGTCCAAATGGAAATTCAAAAATCCATGGACGTGGCAAAAAATGACCATTTGTATTATATGTGCACTTGTTTGTGCATTTTTCTGCAACTTTTCCACATCTGCATCACAATTTGTGGTGCACTGTTTTTAATGGATTCACTGTTTTTATCTAACGAATTAGCTGTTCAGACTAAAGTTAACTGTAGTTGCCATATGAGACTTTTTTAAAAAAGTCACAGAAAATTGCACAAAAGCTCACCTGGTCTCAGGGGAGAACTTGGAAGGAAGAAGCAGGACAAACAACTTTGACACTTTTTTGTTTATAAATTAGAGGCTCTTTTTTTTTTAAGCCACAACCAAAAAAGGCAGTAATGTTAGACTAACAGGCCCAAGAAAATCTGAGACACATTAAACTAAGAAACAAGACAATAAAGGAACTAGATATATCTCCCACCTTATTTTATTCAGTCATTAATGAATATATTCTGAACAGAAATATTGTTTATTTGGCTTATATCAATTCCAGTGTTTATATTATTTACTGTTTTTTATCTCATAAAAACTTACCTTGATAGGAGTGTACCATTTTGTCTGAGATGCTGGTGAGGTATTTTTAGGCTTTGCAGATTTAGGTGATATGGGATCATCCTCTTCCTCTGGCATTGTCACAACAGCATTTTTTGCTTTCTCTAACCTTGCACCTTCTTCTGTAGAACCTTTATCTCCCCAGCGCACCTAAAAAAAATGTGTATACTATATATGTAAGTGTGTAAAAAAAAAATATTTGTCCCAGATTTTTTACAATCCCTGACAGAGTTTACAGTATGTAACAAGCTCATAAGGAAACCAAGATTATCCATAAACTTGGCTATAAAATATTCAATATGAGGCTTGTATTTCTCTTTTGATATTAATAGATTTTTTTATAAAACACATTGGCCATTTGGATCAGTAACATATATGGTAAAAAAGTGGCTAAAAAATTAGAAGCATGTACCTGAATCTTAGGCAAGTTTTTTTCAAATCAATTTTTGTGTTAATAGCTACAAACCTGTACAAACTCCCTTGATTTTTAGATATTTTTGTCATCACTTTTTGGGGGTGATAGATTGCGATTGTATTTATGAATAAAATACAAATCTGGTAATAATTTGGTAAAGTGCATTTTATAAAAATTTTAGACAGATGCTACGGCACATGCTGGCAAGAAATTAAAACACTAAATGTATGAGGGAAAACTCCTGACATGGAATCCTACATACAATATAATTTCTGAATTATATAAATTAAACATATAAAGTAATTAAAAATGTAATTCAGAGATATGCACAGAACAAAAAACTGTATGAATTACTTGGAAAGTGTTTAGCTTGATTACATAATAATGGTCTTTTTATTCCATATTTCCTGTTTCACACATTTGTGACTAACTGTAATTTTTTCCATAACCACCAAACAAAGCTCCTCACATAAGCTAAACAGAGCCAGAACAGTATATTTTCATCTGATGTTGAGATGAAAGGAAAGATAGTGAGAACATTCTTCCATAGCTGTTGTACTGTAAGGAAATGATGTTATAACTACATATTATATGGATTGTTCGTAGTCTAACTCTTTAAAAGTATTGTGGTTGCACATTCTTTCAAACAAAGAATCTCTAAATAGTATATTTAGAATCAACAAAAATACAATTAACAGTATTAATATGAAAAAAAAGACATTTACATGTTACTATAGAACAGTGATGGCGAACCTTTTAGAGACCGAGTGCCCAAAACTACAACCAAAATCCACTTATTTACCATGAAGTGCATGGCATTTCAAGTAGTAACTTATTGCTACCTGTTCTTCAACAACATTCATTTGTATTGGCTCTCCTAAGGCCACTAACAGAGTTGAAAGAAGGTGGGCAAATTCAGACCATCATTGTAGCTTCTCTCCAGAAAGAATGGTGGGTCCTGCTGGAGGATCTCCAAAGATAATGCAGTTCTGTTCACTGACCTTCTCTCTTTTCCTGCAGTTCAAATAGTCAATGAAATGTCGCTTTAAAATAGCTTTGAGAGCAGAACCTTTTAAGTTGCTTGGGACTGCAGGCAGATTTGGTGGATTTGATCATGTTTGGTGAAATTGGGACAATGGCCTGAGTGCACACAGAAAGAGCTCTAAGTGCCACCTCTGGCACCCGTGCCATAGGTTCGCCACCACTGCTATAGAATATAAAATGTACTATATTCATATGGCTTATATGAGCTGAGTGAAAAAGTTTGAAACATCCTAAAAAATGTTTTTGTTCATGTAGAAGACACTGGCTCCACTGTCAGTCTGTTTTTTAATGTTCTTAAAATATTTGAAGTGAAAGAATATTTAAAGTAGGTTTTCTGGACTGTCAAGATCGGTGGTATTGAACCCAATGATGGAGTAAGCCGACACCTGGGAGTGGAGTCTAAGTGGCACCTGGTATTCACCAGAGCCCGCCGCAAAGCTGGTTGGTCTTGTGCCAGGTCACTCCATAGGCGCAACTTGCTTACGGCAGTGGCCAAGGCGGGGTACAAGAAACAGCAGTCAGAATCAGATTCGTCGTCAGGCAGAAGGTCAAGACAGGCGGCAGAGAATCGAGGTCAGGAAAGGAAACGAACAATTACAACGGGTAATCACAAGATTCACAATAAAATGTTTTCTCAAAGGCAACAAGGCACAAAGATCTGACAGGGGTCACAGAAAGAGGCTACAGGCTACAGCCAAAGTGCAAACAAATCATAGGATCAATAGCCCAAGATGTTCATAATCAAATAATGATGAGTACAGTATCCCATTAATCAGGGTAGACCTGTAAAATAGTAGTCCACCAAAGTTCCATAGTAAAAGAAACAAAAAGGTTAGGCAAAATGAAAATACAATGAAAATAAAATAAAATGAAATATACATCAAACCTTATATGCTCTTTTGTATTGTAAAAAAAAATGCAAACCAAAAAAATTAAATGTTACATCTATCTGATGTAAAATGTAACACAAACCTCCATTCTTTTAATGCCACCAACACCACGGCCACCATAGTAGCTTGCGTCAACGGTAGGCCATTTTTTATTTGCAAGTACTTGTGGATCCTTTAAAAATAAATGTACATAGGAGGTATTAATAAGATGATAAAACAAATCAAGCACTGTACAAACTGATGGTTTATGCAAATATTAACTACATAGGTCTCACAGGTATATTTGTTTACATGCCCTCCCTCAGGGTAACAGTAAAACCTGCTGTTGCAACCCCTTGGTGCCTCCCTCCCCTGAAATGGAGTCGGCAGCTAGAAGGTGGGGGAGTCTATATACTGTTTATGTAAGTGTGTATAATGCATGCATATGTGTGTATATATACTGTGTATGCTTGTGTTTTTAATCCATTTATGTGTATGTTTACTAGTATGTAAAATGCACTTGTGTGTGTGTGTGTGTAGTAATGGTAATGTATCTCTGTAGTTATCATGGTTCTTGTACTATATCTATGCAGTAATCTTGGTTCTGGAAATCAGGTGTGTAACTACAGCGGTAGCAGCCATAGCAGCGGCCAATGGTCCCTGGCATCTGACTTGATATCTTACAGCATAATGTACATAACAGTGTACATCTTCCAAATAAAACAGCATAAATCAGCAGCTCAGGTAAGATATGACAGGGAAAAGGGAGAGGACAGCAGAACGACAGCGATCTAGGGATCTCTCAATTGTACTCCCTGCCATTTACATCCCCTGTGTGCTCAGTATGTTCTAGCAACGATCTGTGTTTAAATGTATGGAATATAAATATGTATATTTTCTGAGTGGGCAGGGAGGCCCTAGTCAGAAGTCTGCTATGGGGCCCTGTCTCTCCAAGTTATGCCCCTGCTGGTAATGTATCTATGTATTAAGCTTTGTTCTGGTAATGTATCTATGTAGTAGGTTTGGTTCTGGAAATGGGGGGGGGCTGTATTGGACATTTTATTGATGAGGGGAGGCTGCTGCTGGACATTTTATTAAAGAGTAAGTGCTGTATTTTTCACCCTAGGCTTATACTTGAGTCAATAAGTTTTCCCAGTATTTTGTGGCAAAAATAGGTACGGCTTATACTCAAATATATACGGTTAGTCATAAAAATCTTTAGAATGTTATTAAAATATTTTTGCCATAAATTCAATTTTCAAATTTTAAAACCTTCTTTTATAAACAATATTCTGCAGTTACCTCTTCCACAGGTGCTGGAGGAGGTGGTGGTGGTGGATCTTTAATTACCTAGAAAAAAAAAACATGTCCAATAAATAAACATATGCAAATATGCCAAAATCATTTACCAAATCTTTATTTAATCTAAAAATATTTTGTTTTTTTCAATTGAGATAACAAGGGAGTATAAGCACTACAATTATGTGGGGAAGAATGTACTTTATAAGCTGTATAAATTCATTCAATTTGAACTACACTGTGAATTGAGGAAAGGATTGTCTTTTTATTTTTATAAAATCTTTATAACACAAACAATGTTTTTAATAAGAAAAGTTAGTTGTTTATGTACCATATTTTTGGACTACAAGAAGCACCCCATATTTAGACATTAAAAAGGAAAATGTATTTGATACCTATTAAATATTTCCTGGTGGTCACACACACACACATCTTTGCCATTAAAGGGGTATTCTCTAGAGATGAGCGAACATGCTCGTCCGAGCTTGATGCTCGGTCGAGCATTAGGGTACTCGAAACTGCTCGTTACTCGGACGAATACTTCGCCCGCTCGAGAAAATGGCAGCTCCCGCCGTTTTGCTTTTTGGCGGCCAGAAACAGAGCCAATCACAAGCCAGGAGACTCTGCACTCCACCCAGCATGACGTGGTACCCTTACACGTCGATAGCAGTGGTTGGCTGGCCAGATCAGGTGACCCTGGGATAGACTAGCCGCTGGCCGCGCTGCTCGGATCATTCTGTCTCTGGATGCCGCTAGGGAGAGAGCTGCTGCTGCTCAGGGAAAGCGTTAGGGTGTTCTATTAGCTTACTGTTAGGCAGGAGTGATTCTCAAAGAACCCAACAGCCCTTCTTAGGGCTACAATAACGTTCTACTTTTTTTATTTTAATTTGCATATTTTACCATTTTGTGAGGAATTAGCAGGGGGACTTGCTACCGTTGTGTTTAGCTCTTAGTGGCACACATATCCATAGCAAAGACCGAAGTGGGAAAATTCAGTAGGGGTTGGATTTCTATTAGGCAATAACTCAGTGTCATCTCATCTGGCATAGTACTGTGCTTCCTTTGATACTTGGCTAGAAAATAGCCATAGGAGAATACAAACAGCTTCTTGAAGCCTACAGTAGCGTTCTATATATTTGATTTCTGGTTGATCTGCTGGTGGCTGTAGTTTCTGCAGTGCATGTACTTGCCAATTCTGAGCAATTTGTAGTGAGACTTGCGACCGCTGTGTTCTGCGCTTAGTGGCGCACATATCCATAGCAAAGGCTGAAGTGGCAAAATTCAGTAGGGGTTGGATTTCTATTAGGCAATAACTCAGTGTCATCTCATCTGGCATAGTACTGTGCTTCCTTTGATACTTGGCTAGAAAATAGCCATAGGAGAATACAAACAGCTTCTTGAAGCCTACAGTAGCGTTCTATATATTTGATTTCTGGTTGATCTGCTGGTGGCTGTAGTTTCTGCAGTGCATGTACTTGCCAATTCTGAGCAATTTGTAGTGAGACTTGCGACCGCTGTGTTCTGCGCTTAGTGGCGCACATATCCATAGCAAAGGCTGAAGTGGCAAAATTCAGTAGGGGTTGGATTTCTATTAGGCAATAACTCAGTGTCATCTCATCTGGCATAGTACTGTGCTTCCTTTGATACTTGGCTAGAAAATAGCCATAGGAGAATACAAACAGCTTCTTGAAGCCTACAGTAGCGTTCTATATATTTGATTTCTGGTTGATCTGCTGGTGGCTGTAGTTTCTGCAGTGCATGTACTTGCCAATTCTGAGCAATTTGTAGTGAGACTTGCGACCGCTGTGTTCTGCGCTTAGTGGCGCACATATCCATAGCAAAGGCTGAAGTGGCAAAATTCAGTAGGGGTTGGATTTCTATTAGGCAATAACTCAGTGTCATCTCATCCGGCATAGTACTGTGCTTCCTTTGATACTTGGCTAGAAAATAGCCATAGGAGAATACAAACAGCTTCTTGATCTTGAAGCCTACAGTAGCGTTCTATATATTTGATTTCTGGTTGATCTGCTGGTGGCTGTAGTTTCTGCAGTGCATGTACTTGCCAATTCTGAGCAATTTGTAGTGGGACTTGCGACCGCTGTGTTCTGCGCTTAGTGGCGCACATATCCATAGCAAAGGCCGAAGTGGCAAAATTCAGTAGGGGTTGGATTTCTATTAGGCAATAACTCAGTGTCATCTCATCCGGCATAGTACTGTGCTTCCTTTGATACTTGGCTAGAAAATAGCCATAGGAGAATACAAACAGCTTCTTGAAGCCTACAGTAGCGTTCTATATATTTGATTTCTGGTTGATCTGCTGGTGGCTGTAGTTTCTGCAGTGCATGTACTTGCCAATTCTGAGCAATTTGTAGTGAGACTTGCGACCGCTGTGTTCTGCGCTTAGTGGCGCACATATCCATAGCAAAGGCTGAAGTGGCAAAATTCAGTAGGGGTTGGATTTCTATTAGGCAATAACTCAGTGTCATCTCATCCGGCATAGTACTGTGCTTCCTTTGATACTTGGCTAGAAAATAGCCATAGGAGAATACAAACAGCTTCTTGATCTTGAAGCCTACAGTAGCGTTCTATATATTTGATTTCTGGTTGATCTGCTGGTGGCTGTAGTTTCTGCAGTGCATGTACTTGCCAATTCTGAGCAATTTGTAGTGGGACTTGCGACCGCTGTGTTCTGCGCTTAGTGGCGCACATATCCATAGCAAAGGCCGAAGTGGCAAAATTCAGTAGGGGTTGGATTTCTATTAGGCAATAACTCAGTGTCATCTCATCCGGCATAGTACTGTGCTTCCTTTGATACTTGGCTAGAAAATAGCCATAGGAGAATACAAACAGCTTCTTGAAGCCTACAGTAGCGTTCTATATATTTGATTTCTGGTTGATCTGCTGGTGGCTGTAGTTTCTGCAGTGCATGTACTTGCCAATTCTGAGCAATTTGTAGTGAGACTTGCGACCGCTGTGTTCTGCGCTTAGTGGCGCACATATCCATAGCAAAGGCTGAAGTGGCAAAATTCAGTAGGGGTTGGATTTCTATTAGGCAATAACTCAGTGTCATCTCATCCGGCATAGTACTGTGCTTCCTTTGATACTTGGCTAGAAAATAGCCATAGGAGAATACAAACAGCTTCTTGATCTTGAAGCCTACAGTAGCGTTCTATATATTTGATTTCTGGTTGATCTGCTGGTGGCTGTAGTTTCTGCAGTGCATGTACTTGCCAATTCTGAGCAATTTGTAGTGGGACTTGCGACCGCTGTGTTCTGCGCTTAGTGGCGCACATATCCATAGCAAAGGCCGAAGTGGCAAAATTCAGTAGGGGTTGGATTTCTATTAGGCAATAACTCAGTGTCATCTCATCCGGCATAGTACTGTGCTTCCTTTGATACTTGGCTAGAAAATAGCCATAGGAGAATACAAACAGCTTCTTGATCTTGAAGCCTACAGTAGCGTTCTATATATTTGATTTCTGGTTGATCTGCTGGTGGCTGTAGTTTCTGCAGTGCATGTACTTGCCAATTCTGAGCAATTTGTAGTGAGACTTGCGACCGCTGTGTTCTGCGCTTAGTGGCGCACATATCCATAGCAAAGGCTGAAGTGGCAAAATTCAGTAGGGGTTGGATTTCTATTAGGCAATAACTCAGTGTCATCTCATCCGGCATAGTACTGTGCTTCCTTTGATACTTGGCTAGAAAATAGCCATAGGAGAATACAAACAGCTTCTTGATCTTGAAGCCTACAGTAGCGTTCTATATATTTGATTTCTGGTTGATCTGCTGGTGGCTGTAGTTTCTGCAGTGCATGTACTTGCCAATTCTGAGCAATTTGTAGTGGGACTTGCGACCGCTGTGTTCTGCGCTTAGTGGCGCACATATCCATAGCAAAGGCCGAAGTGGCAAAATTCAGTAGGGGTTGGATTTCTATTAGGCAATAACTCAGTGTCATCTCATCCGGCATAGTACTGTGCTTCCTTTGATACTTGGCTAGAAAATAGCCATAGGAGAATACAAACAGCTTCTTGACCTTGAAGCCTACAGTAGCGTTCTATATATTTGATTTCTGGTTGATCTGCTGGTGGCTGTAGTTTCTGCAGTGCATGTACTTGCCAATTCTGAGCAATTTGTAGTGGGACTTGCGACCGCTGTGTTCTGCGCTTAGTGGCGCACATATCCATAGCAAAGGCCGAAGTGGCAAAATTCAGTAGGGGTTGGATTTCTATTAGGCAATAACTCAGTGTCATCTCATCCGGCATAGTACTGTGCTTCCTTTGATACTTGGCTAGAAAATAGCCATAGGAGAATACAAACAGCTTCTTGAAGCCTACAGTAGCGTTCTATATATTTGATTTCTGGTTGATCTGCTGGTGGCTGTAGTTTCTGCAGTGCATGTACTTGCCAATTCTGAGCAATTTGTAGTGAGACTTGCGACCGCTGTGTTCTGCGCTTAGTGGCGCACATATCCATAGCAAAGGCTGAAGTGGCAAAATTCAGTAGGGGTTGGATTTCTATTAGGCAATAACTCAGTGTCATCTCATCCGGCATAGTACTGTGCTTCCTTTGATACTTGGCTAGAAAATAGCCATAGGAGAATACAAACAGCTTCTTGATCTTGAAGCCTACAGTAGCGTTCTATATATTTGATTTCTGGTTGATCTGCTGGTGGCTGTAGTTTCTGCAGTGCATGTACTTGCCAATTCTGAGCAATTTGTAGTGGGACTTGCGACCGCTGTGTTCTGCGCTTAGTGGCGCACATATCCATAGCAAAGGCCGAAGTGGCAAAATTCAGTAGGGGTTGGATTTCTATTAGGCAATAACTCAGTGTCATCTCATCCGGCATAGTACTGTGCTTCCTTTGATACTTGGCTAGAAAATAGCCATAGGAGAATACAAACAGCTTCTTGAAGCCTACAGTAGCGTTCTATATATTTGATTTCTGGTTGATCTGCTGGTGGCTGTAGTTTCTGCAGTGCATGTACTTGCCAATTCTGAGCAATTTGTAGTGAGACTTGCGACCGCTGTGTTCTGCGCTTAGTGGCGCACATATCCATAGCAAAGGCTGAAGTGGCAAAATTCAGTAGGGGTTGGATTTCTATTAGGCAATAACTCAGTGTCATCTCATCCGGCATAGTACTGTGCTTCCTTTGATACTTGGCTAGAAAATAGCCATAGGAGAATACAAACAGCTTCTTGATCTTGAAGCCTACAGTAGCGTTCTATATATTTGATTTCTGGTTGATCTGCTGGTGGCTGTAGTTTCTGCAGTGCATGTACTTGCCAATTCTGAGCAATTTGTAGTGGGACTTGCGACCGCTGTGTTCTGCGCTTAGTGGCGCACATATCCATAGCAAAGGCCGAAGTGGCAAAATTCAGTAGGGGTTGGATTTCTATTAGGCAATAACTCAGTGTCATCTCATCCGGCATAGTACTGTGCTTCCTTTGATACTTGGCTAGAAAATAGCCATAGGAGAATACAAACAGCTTCTTGATCTTGAAGCCTACAGTAGCGTTCTATATATTTGATTTCTGGTTGATCTGCTGGTGGCTGTAGTTTCTGCAGTGCATGTACTTGCCAATTCTGAGCAATTTGTAGTGAGACTTGCGACCGCTGTGTTCTGCGCTTAGTGGCGCACATATCCATAGCAAAGGCTGAAGTGGCAAAATTCAGTAGGGGTTGGATTTCTATTAGGCAATAACTCAGTGTCATCTCATCCGGCATAGTACTGTGCTTCCTTTGATACTTGGCTAGAAAATAGCCATAGGAGAATACAAACAGCTTCTTGATCTTGAAGCCTACAGTAGCGTTCTATATATTTGATTTCTGGTTGATCTGCTGGTGGCTGTAGTTTCTGCAGTGCATGTACTTGCCAATTCTGAGCAATTTGTAGTGGGACTTGCGACCGCTGTGTTCTGCGCTTAGTGGCGCACATATCCATAGCAAAGGCCGAAGTGGCAAAATTCAGTAGGGGTTGGATTTCTATTAGGCAATAACTCAGTGTCATCTCATCCGGCATAGTACTGTGCTTCCTTTGATACTTGGCTAGAAAATAGCCATAGGAGAATACAAACAGCTTCTTGATCTTGAAGCCTACAGTAGCGTTCTATATATTTGATTTCTGGTTGATCTGCTGGTGGCTGTAGTTTCTGCAGTGCATGTACTTGCCAATTCTGAGCAATTTGTAGTGGGACTTGCGACCGCTGTGTTCTGCGCTTAGTGGCGCACATATCCATAGCAAAGGCCGAAGTGGCAAAATTCAGTAGGGGTTGGATTTCTATTAGGCAATAACTCAGTGTCATCTCATCTGGCATAGTACTGTGCTTCCTTTGATACTTGGCTAGAAAATAGCCATAGCAATAGGATAGCATTGTTTGGTTTTAAAAACTCAAAAAAAAACAAAAAACACAAAAAAAAAAAAAAAAAAACACAAAAAAAAAAAAAAAAAGTAAAAAAAAAAATAAAGTTATAACTCTCATTTTAAAAATGTTTAACCCGAGGGCGAGGGGTAGAGGACGAGGGCGGGGACGTGGGCGTCCAACTACTGCAGGGGTCAGAGGCCGTGGTCCTGGGCGGGGTGAGACACCACCTGCTGATGAGGGAGCAGGGGAACGCCGCAGAGCTACACTCCCTAGGTTCATGTCTGAAGTTACTGGGACTCGTGGTAGAGCACTGTTGAGGCCAGAACAGTGCGAACAGGTGATGTCGTGGATTGCTGACAATGCTTCGAGCAATTTGTCCACCACCAGTCAGTCTTCCACGCAGTCCACCCATGTCACCGAAATCGCCACTCCTCCAGCTCCTGCACCTCAGCCTCCTCCCCCCCAGTCTGCCCCCTCCCAGGAAAATTTGGCATTTGAACCGGCATACTCTGAGGAACTGTTTTCTGGACCCTTCCCACAGTCACAAACCACTTGTCCGGTTGCTGCTGAGCAATTTTCCGATGCCCAGGTTTTCCACCAGTCACAGTCTGTGGGTGATGATGACCTTCTTGACGTAGTGGAAGTGTGTAAAGAGGTGTCCGACGATGAGGAGACACGGTTGTCAGACAGTGGGGAAGTTGTTGTCAGGGCAGGAAGTCCGAGGGGGGAGCAGACTGAGGGATCGGAGGATGATGAGGTGACAGACCCAAGCTGGGTTGAGAGGCCGGGTGAACACAGTGCTTCTGAGACGGAGGAGAGTCCTCGACCTGAACAGGTTGGAAGAGGCAGTGGTGGGGCCAGACGGAGAGGCAGGGCCAGAGCTGGTGCATCAGCGCCACTGTCAACTAGTGAAGCTCCCGTGGTGAGGGCTCTTGCGGCGAGGGCTAGATCTTCAGAAGTGTGGAGGTTCTTTAAGGAAACACCGGATGACCGACGGACTGTGGTGTGCAACATTTGCCAAACCAGGCTCAGCAGGGGTTCCACCACTACTAGCTTAACTACCACCAGTATGCGCAGGCATATGAATGCTAAGCACCCCACTCAGTGGCAACAAGCCCGTTCACCTCCGGCCGTGCACACCACTGCTCCTTCCCCTGTGTCAGCTGCTAGTCAGCCCCCTGCCCAGGACCCTGGCACAAAAACCCCATCGTCGCCTCCACGATCCTCCACAGCATCCACCAGCGTTCAGCTCTCCATACCCCAGACGCTGGAGCGGAAACGCAAATATAGTGCAACCCACCCGCACGCCCAAGCCCTTAATGTGCACATCTCCAGATTGCTTAGCCTGGAGATGCTGCCCTATAGGCTAGTAGAGACCGAGGCCTTTCGCAACCTCATGGCGGCGGCCGCCCCTCGGTATTCGGTCCCCAGCCGCCACTACTTTTCCCGATGTGCCGTCCCAGCCCTGCACCAGCACGTGTCAGACAACATCATCCGTGCCCTGACCAACGCCGTTTCTGACAAGGTCCACCTGACCACGGACACGTGGACGAGTGCTGCCGGGCAGGGCCACTATATATCGCTGACGGCACATTGGGTTAACTTGGTGGAGGCTGGGACCGAGTCTGACCCTGGGGCTGCTCATATACTGCCGACGCCGAGGATTGCGGGGCCTACCTCGGTCCAGGTGTTTCAGGCCTACTATGCCTCCTCCTCCTCCCACCCCGCCTCCACCTCCTCCTCCGAACTACCATCCGTGGGCACGGCGCCATCAGTCGGTAGCTCTAGGCACAGCAGCAGTGCCGTCGCTAAGCGACAGCAGGCGGTGCTCAAACTGCTGAGCCTAGGCGACAAAAGGCACACCGCCCAAGAGCTATTACAGGGCATCACGGCGCAGACTGATCTGTGGCTGGCACCGCTGAACCTCAAGCCGGGAATGGTTGTGTGTGACAACGGCCGTAACCTGGTGGCGGCTCTGCAACTCGGCAGACTGACACATGTGCCATGCCTGGCCCATGTGTTAAATCTGATAGTGCAGCGTTTCCTCAAGACATACCCCAATCTGTCTGATTTGCTCACGAAGGTGCGCCGCATCTGTGCGCATTTCAGGAAGTCCAGCCCAGATGCTGCCACTCTCAGGGCAGCGCAGCGCCGCCTCCAACTGCCCGCTCACCGACTGTTGTGCGACGTGCCCACGAGGTGGAATTCAACACTGACCATGTTATCCAGAGTTTACCAGCAGCGCAGAGCGATTGTAGACTGCCAGATGTCAACTTCCACCAGAACTGGTAGTCAGGTCAGTCAGCTTCCTCAAGTCTACAATGAGGAGTGGACGTGGATGTCTGATATCTGTCAGGTGCTGAGTAACTTTGAGGAGTCAACACAGATGGTCAGTGGCGATGCCGCCATCATCAGCCTCACCATCCCGCTGCTTGGCCTGTTGAAAAACTCTCTGGTCAGCATGAAGTCGGAAGCTTTGCGCTCGTCACAAGAGACGGGGGAAGAATATTCCCTTGTTGATAGCCAAAGCACCCTGAGGTCTGTTTCTCAGCGCATATCGGAGGAGGTGGAGGTGGAGGAGGATGAGGAGGAAGAGGAGGAGAATGTTGGCGAGACACAAGAGGGGACCATTGTTGAGTCCTTCACTGTTCAGCGTGTATGGGCAGAAGAAGAGGAGTTGGAGGAGTTGGAGGAGGAGGAAATGGACAGTCAGGCCAGTGAGGGGAGTGAATTCTTACGCGTTGGTACTCTGGCGCATATGGCAGATTTCATGCTAGGCTGCCTATCCCGTGACCCTCGCGTTCAAAGAATTTATTCCAGCACCGATTACTGGGTGTTCACTCTCCTGGACCCACGGTACAAGCAAAATCTTCCCACTCTCATCCCTGGAGAGGAAAGGAGTGTGAGAATGCATGAATACCAGCAGGCCCTGGTGCACAAGCTGAAACAGTATTTCCCTTCTGACAGCGCTAGCGGCAGAGTGCGTAGTTCTGCGGGACAAGTAGCGAGGGAGAGTAGGCGAGCAGGCAGCTTGTCCAGCACTGGCAAGGGTACGCTTTACAAGGCTTTTGCCAGCTTTATGTCACCCCAGCAAGACACTGTCACCTGTCCCCAGTCTCGGCAGAGTAGGGCTGATCTTTACAGAAAGATGGTGAGGGAGTACGTAGCTGACCATACCATCGTCCTAAATGATCACACAGCTCCCTACAACTACTGGGTTTCAAAGCTGGACATGTGGCACGAACTGGCGCTGTACGCCTTGGAGGTTCTTGCCTGCCCTGCCGCTAGCGTCTTGTCCGAGCGGGTTTTCAGTGCAGCTGGTGGCATCATCACCGATAAGCGTACACGCCTGTCGACTGACAGCGCTGACAGGCTGACGCTTATTAAAATGAATAAAGGCTGGATTTCTCAGAATTTCCAATCTCCACCAGGTGAAGGAAGCTCAACCTGAATAATTGATCCACTCCTCCTCCTCCTCATTTTCCTCCTTCTCCTCCTCTTTGTACAGTAAAGCAGAGGAAAATGGCTATTTTTTGACAGGGCCCACTGGCTCTTGCTATAGTACTTCATGCATTTAATTTTTCTGGAGGGCCACCTACCCGGTCCTCTGTTTGAAACAATTTTTGTGAGTGCCACATACAGGCACTCAATCTATTCCATTTTTCTGGAGGGCCACCTACCCGGTCCTCTGTTTTAAAAAATTTTTGGGACTGCCACATACAGGCACTCAATCTATTCCATTTTACTGCAGGGCCACCTACCTGCTCCTCTGGTTTGAACAATTTTTGGGACTGCCACATACAGGCACTCAATCTATTCCATTTTACTGCAGGGCCACCTACCTGCTCCTCTGGTTTGAACAATTTTTGGGACTGCCACATACAGGCACTCAATCTATTCCATTTTACTGCAGGGCCACCTACCTGCTCCTCTGGTTTGAACAATTTTTGGGACTGCCACATACAGGCACTCAATCTATTCCATTTTACTGGAGGGCCACCTACCTGCTCCTCTGGTTTGAAACATTTTTGGGACTGCCACATACAGGCACTCAATCTATTCCATTTTACTGCAGGGCCACCTACCTGCTCCTCTGGTTTGAACAATTTTTGGGACTGCCACATACAGGCACTCAATCTATTCCATTTTACTGCAGGGCCACCTACCTGCTCCTCTGGTTTGAACAATTTTTGGGACTGCCACATACAGGCACTCAATCTATTCCATTTTACTGCAGGGCCACCTACCTGCTCCTCTGGTTTGAACAATTTTTGGGACTGCCACATACAGGCACTCAATCTATTCCATTTTACTGGAGGGCCACCTACCTGCTCCTCTGGTTTGAAACATTTTTGGGACTGCCACATACAGGCACTCAATCTATTCCATTTTACTGCAGGGCCACCTACCTGCTCCTCTGGTTTGAACAATTTTTGGGACTGCCACATACAGGCACTCAATCTATTCCATTTTACTGCAGGGCCACCTACCTGCTCCTCTGGTTTGAACAATTTTTGGGACTGCCACATACAGGCACTCAATCTATTCCATTTTACTGCAGGGCCACCTACCTGCTCCTCTGGTTTGAACAATTTTTGGGACTGCCACATACAGGCACTCAATCTATTCCATTTTACTGCAGGGCCACCTACCTGCTCCTCTGGTTTGAACAATTTTTGGGACTGCCACATACAGGCACTCAATCTATTCCATTTTACTGGAGGGCCACCTACCTGCTCCTCTGGTTTGAAACATTTTTGGGACTGCCACATACAGGCACTCAATCTATCCCATTTTACTGGAGGGCCACCTACCTGCTCCTCTGGTTTGAAAAATGTTTGGGACTGCCACATACAGGCACTATCCAAATTAAATTGTCTCCATAGCAGCCTCCACACGTTGTCTCCATTGCTACCTCCAAAAGTCGTCCATATAGCTGCCTCCATACATCGTCCCTTTATCAAACGAGGTGTGTCAGGCAGAAATTTGGGTTGTTTTCATGGATTCCACATCAAAGTTGTTAACTTTGTCACCACCCTGCTGTGTAATCCCCAAAATATACTGGCAAACTTTTACCATTTAGGGATATTATTTCAGCGCTTCTTGCGCATCTGTTTACATTCCCCTCACCCGGCATATCCTAAACTTATAAGAACGCTACTACACTTGATCTTATACAAAAGGTTCTTAGAAGTGCTGTTTGGGGAGTAGCCTAGAGACAGGGGCTTGGATTGGCGAAAGCTCGCCTGGCAGCGGAACGCCAGCTCCATGCGCATCATGCGCTTCTTGCGCATCTGTTTACATTCCCCTCACCCGCCATATCCCAAACTTATAAGAACGCTACTACACTTAACTTGGTGCAGGCTGGGACCGAGTCTGACCCTGGGGCTGGTCATATACTGCCGACGCAGAGAATTGCGGGGCCTACCTCGGTCCAGGTCTCAAAGGCCTACTATACCTCCTCCCACCCCTCCTCCACCTCCTCCTCCTCCGAATTACCATCCGTGGGCATGGCGCCATCAGTCGGTAGCTCTAGGCACAGCAGCAGTGCCGTCGCTAAGCGACAGCAGGCGGTGCTGAAACTGCTGAGCCTAGGCGATAAAAGGCACACCGCCCAAGAGCTATTACAGGGCATTCCACATCAAAGTTGTTAACTTTGTCGCCACCCTGCTGTGTAATCCCCAAAATATACTTGCAAACTTTTACCATTTAGGGATATTATTTCAGCGCTTCTTGCGCATCTGTTTACATTCCCCTCACCCGGCATATCCTAAACTTATAAGAACGCTACTACACTTGATCTTATACAAAAGGTTCTTAGAAGTGCTGTTTGGGGAGTAGCCTAGAGACAGGGGCTTGGATTGGCGAAAGCTCGCCTGGCAGCGGAGCGCCAGCTCCATGCCAAGATCCAACTAACATAGTTTTAACTGCAGCACCTTTAATCTACTACTAGTTCACTGCCTCCATACATGGTCCCCTTATCAAACGAGCTGTGTCAGGCAGAATTTTGGGTTGTTTTCATGGCTTCCATGTTAACTTTGTCGCCACCCTGCTGTGTAATCCACAAAATATACTGGCAAACTTTTATCATGTACCGATATTATTTGAGCGCTTCTTGCTCACCTCCTTTGGTTCCTCTCTGCCACCCATTGGTTTGAAGCCTGAGTCCATTTAGGGTATGTCGCCATGCCACTCTCTAGCCTGCTGCCGCTGCCTCTGCATGCCGTCCCCTATAGTGTCAGGGTCAATTATTGGATGTTTTAGATGCTATCTAGCTTCATTCTGTCACTCTGTCATGGCCATGCTGTTGCCCATAATTTTGGCATAATGGTGCGATTATGCAGCCTCAGAGGCATCCATGCATGCTGCCCCTGCTGTTTCCTGTCCATTTCCGTGGTGTTTCCATCCTTTTCTGAGGTTCCCAGGTGTTTGGCCAAGCTTCCCTGTGCAGAGCCTTGGTCCCCTTGAAAAATGCTCGAGTCTCCCATTGACTTCAATGGGGTTCGTTATTCGAGACGAGCACTCGAGCATCGGGAAAAGTTCGTCTCGAATAACGAGTACCCGAGCATTTTAGTGTTCGCTCATCTCTAGTATTCTCATCTGGGCACTCACATTCAGTTTCACTAATCTTCCATATATAAACATTCCTCCAATTGGATGTTATTAAAAAAAATGTTCCTATGTGAAGATAATTTCTCATAAATGTAGTCATTCTGTCCCTTAGAAACGAGATAGCTTCCTCGGATACGACCACGTCACTCTCTGGCAGCGGTGGCCAGACTTGGGCTTTAGAGTCCTGCCTGACCTCCTGGATTCAGTGTTCATTACCACAGGACGGCTGTGAGATATGCAGTAAATCCCGGACATTTCATATACAAAACCTTTTTGTTTATTTGTGCAATCTCTCAGGCAGAGGTGGCCGTATCCAGAGGAAGATTTCTCGTTTCTAAGGGACAAAATGACTACATTTATGAGAAATTATCTTCACACAGGAACATTTTTTTTAATAACATCTAATTGAAGAAATGTTTTTATATGGCAGATTTATCAAACTGAATGTGAATGCCCAGACGAGAATACCCCTTTAACTACTGCATGCACACAGTCAAATCGTCTTGAATAACCACCCTCTACTTTTCAAGTATTGTATCTCTTAATATAACCAGTCTCCACTTCTCATGGACAGCCTCCTCAAGCTCTTCATCCCCTCTGTATAACCAGCCTCCACTTCTCATGCACAGCCTCCTTGAGCTCTTCATCCCCTCTGTATAACCAGCCTCCAATTCTCATGCAAAGCCTCATCCAGCTTTTAATCCCCTCTGTATAACCATCTTTCACTTCTCAAGCACAGGCTCCTTGAGCGCTTAATCCCCTCTGTATAACCAGCCTCTGCTTCTCATGTGCAACCTCCTTAAGAACTTCATCCCTTCTGTATAACCGGCCTCCACTTCTAATGTACAGCCTCATCCAGCTCTTCATCCCCTCTGTATAACCAGCCTCCACTTTTCATGGACATCCTCCTCAAGCTCTTCCTCCCCTCTGAATAACCAGCCTCCGCTTCTCATGCACAGCCTCCTTGCGCTCTTCATCCCTTCTGTGTAACCAGCCTCTGCTTCTCATGCACAGCCTCCTTGAGCTCTTCCTCCCCTCTTTATAACCAACCTACACTTCTCATGCACAGCCTCCTTGAGCTCTTCATCCCCTCTGTATAACCAGCCTCCATTTCTCATGCACAGCCTCCTTGAGTTCTTCATCCCTTCTGTATAACCAACCTCCACTACTCATTCACAGCCTCCTCGAGGTCTTCATTCCCTCTGTATAACCAGTCTCCACGTCTCATGCACATCCCCCTCGAGATCTTCATCCCCTCTGTATTAGCAGTCTTCACTTCTCAAAAAAAATGTCCCAATCCCCTGTGCATTACCATCTTTCACTTCTGCACAGCCTCCTCACCCTTGTGTATAATCATTTCTCCTGCGCGGTTCCCTCCAGTTTTCCAGCTTGCCTGCAGCCCCACAGCTTCTCAGTCTAGCCGAGCAGAGCTGACTCTGCTTCTGGGTACTCTTTGTACCCACAAGAGTTTCTCTTGCTAAAAAGTCTTATAGTCCAAAAAATATGATAATATAGCAATATATAGCAACAATATAATTGTTGCTTTCGAGAAATTCTCCATCAATTATTTTCCTATTTGGTGCAGAATGTGCCATATTTATTCTCCTTTATTATGATTTCCCTCTTGCACTATCTATATTCTACCTTTCTCATTTTGCGCTGGGTTTTCCAAACTGCTCTTGATATGTAAGGTCCAAAATTAATTTAAGTGGTAAGCCTAAGTGCCAGAACTTTTGTCTCCTACTATGGTTCGCATGTAGTCAAGGAGCATTTACATAGAGAAGAAAAAATCTTTTCAGCAACACTGGGGCATATACAAAGTAGGCAGGGCATAATGGAAGGTCTCGGAGAGTCGCCAGGATGAATTTTTCTAGGTTGAGGTTGTACTGCTGTAATCGGTTAAACATGGCTGACTAATCTCCTTCTGCACCGGATGGTAAATTGGTTATGGGTAGTATGGACTGATGGTCAGACTAGGGATTGCACAACACATAATAAAATGGATCATAAAGTATGCATGCAGCAGAACTGTGACAAGACATACTACAAGTATGGAATAATTGTGGTGATTAAGCAATGCACTTTATGCACAAAATAAATAAAGTGAATTTTTCCACAGAATGAGGGTATATTCACACGGCGTTATGCCCACCTGACGGGCATACCGCTGTGCGCTGGAGAGGAGGAGGTGACCCCTCCCGCACGCCGCACACATGGGAAAAGATAGGGCATGCTCTATCTTTTCCCGGTGTACGGCGTGTAACGGTATCGCCGGGCCTCCATTGCCACCTATGCGGCCGCATATACATCCCCACAGACGGGTGTGTGAATGCACCCTAAATTGTACAGTATTGTATATTTTAATACACAATAATGGAATATACAACAATGAAATTCAATAAATATTGAAAAAAGAAAACATTGAAATATTCACTTAAAAGGGATGGAAGAACAATATTACAGAAAGAAGATGGTAAAATAGCAGATGCTTCTAAAAAACATTTTGTTTGTTAGCGTGCAAACCAGTCAGCTTACCTACCAGCATTTTAAAAGTGCTTTTAGGCAGAAATGTGGATTGCTTTGATTCACTTTATCCAGTAACAATATCAAATTAAAACTGCATTCATGATAATCTGGCCACAGTAAGAATATCTAAATGCAAGTGCATTGCATCAAAAAGTACATATCCACTAGTAGAGATTATAAAAGCTACCAATATTAAAACTATTAGCAGTGGCCGTCAAGACAGCACCATGGATATGGGGAAACTGCCATCAGGATGAAACACATTAAATTATAGATTAAATGGAATATTGTTTTATATCTAAAATAAATGTGTTTTTTTCTACAATGGATTAACATATAACAGATGAAGGGCTATAATGGACTACAACCCAGCAATTTCATTTCCAGTACATTTCTAAAATATTTTAGTATAGATGGACCAGGTAATGCCCTTCTGCTAAGCTGCCTCCTATAAAATAGAAATACAATGATTTTAGAGCATCTGTAAACATCTGGCCTGTCACTTGTGTCCAAGACACCATATGGAGGATTATTTTAATTTATTGTTTCTTTATTATCTATTTTCTACACTTAAATGTCATATAGATCATCAGAAATCTATAGACAATGGATCTTAAAATGAAAGCTTACCACTTTACAGCAGAGAGGCCAAAACCACCAAAGTAATGCAAGTGCTATCAAAAACAAGATGATGAGTATCGCAATAACAGCAGGAAGTCCACTGCTCTGTGAATGAAGCAAAAATATCATTATTTATGAGATCTTTCATTTTTTTTTATCTCTTCAATTAACGTAAATCACAATCATAATTAACATACAAACGCTTTCCTGTTAATGATTTTTGTCATTATGATCATTGTATCCTACAGAAACATTAATAGTATTAATGTTTTATATCAGGTTTCTTACCCTCTTGTGTCATGGATATCCAGTACACGATTGCGATTCATAATTTGTAGAGACGAGAAACGCAGGAGAATGGATAAAAACATGTGCGGCTATGCACATATACAGTATTTTTCTTCACCTTTGCCACTGTATACAGTTCACTACAAGCTGAGCAGTTGTTGGCTTGGAGAAGAAATACTGGAGGAGGGGGAGTGGAGGCAGAAGGGCAGGACTAGAAACCTCCTGTCCTCTACTTCTTCCATGTGCTTAGCAGCTACTGGAATGCGTTCTTGTCTGTGGCCTTCTGTCCCCCCTCCCCACTGTAATGAGACGGTGATTGCAGGAGATGGAGCTGAGAAGACTGCTCGACTGTGAGTGTATAAACAGTATGTATATAGTGTGTGTGTATGTGCTGTATGTGAGTATACTTGATGTGTATATACTGTATGTGTTTGTATATACAGTGGGTACAGAAAGTATTCAGACCCCTTAAAATTTTTTTGCTCATTAATGTACACTTTGCACCCCACCTTGATAGAAAAAAAAACAGAAATGTAGATATTCATTGCCTCTCTCACCAAGGCTCTTCTCCCATGATTTCTTAGTTTGGCTGGACGGTCAGGTCGAGGAATAGTTGTGGTACTCCCAAACTTCTTTTATTTACAGATTATGGAGCCCACTGTGCTCTTAGGAACCTTGATTGCTGCAGACATTTTTTGGTAACCTTGACCAGATCTTTGCCTTGTCACAAGTTTGCCTCTGAGCTCCTTGGGGAGTTCCTTCGACCTTATGAATCTCATATGCTCTAAAATGCACTGTGAGCTTTGAGGTCTTTTATAGTCAGGTGTGTGCTTTTCCTAATCAAGTCCAATCAGTTTAAATAAACACAGCTGGACTCCAATGAAGGAGTAGAACCATCTCAAAGAGGATCAGAAGGAAATTGAGCATGTGAGTTTAATATGAGTGTCACAATAAAGGGTCCAAATACTTATGACCATATGAGATTTGAGTTTTTGTTTAATAAATTAGCAAGAAAATCTATGTTTATGTTTTATGTCAAGATAGGCTGCATAGTGTACATTAAAGAGCAAAAAATACTTATTTGATGTTACAAATTGGCTGCAATGCAACAAAGAGTGAAAAATGTAAAGGGGTGTGAAAACTTTCCGTACCCACTGTATGCTGTCTACACGTTGTATGCAAGGACTGGCTGCAGGGACATGTATTGTATCTAGGGACTGGCTGCACCCTAATTTTTTTCTGGGGACCAGGTTGGCTAAGCTCCTTATTAGGGTCTCTGGGGGAAAAATGGTCACCCCGCAAATACCTCATATGGAACCCAAATCCATATAATTTGGCATTTCCAGCAGCCCATGGTCCAAATTGCCCCATTTCATGCAGCTGCTCCTCTTTCTGCAGCCTCTTCCTGATAGTGCTCCTTTTTCTGCTGTCTGTCTTTATAAGAAAGGGGCAACATAAAAGGGGACACTACAAATGTTTTATAGCCTATAATGTCCCCATGTCTTTGGCCTTTTCACTATGATGAAGAAAATATCCATGCAGTACATACTCAAGAATAAGCCAAGGCACCTAATTTTACCACAAAAAAATTGGGAAAAATTACTGACTCAAGAATAAGCCTAGGGTGAGAAATGCAGCTGATACTCTTTAAAGGGCTATTCACACGAAGACAAGATTCTTAAATATACTCAGGATAACAAAATAGCACAATCTCTAATTCACTGTTATTAACAAAAATACAGCATTTCACAGATAAAATTCCAACCTGTCTCTATCAGTGCTGGTGTATACAATTTTGATTGCCCCAGGATCCAAGTTTAAATCAGAAATTTAGGGTCAGGAAGGACATATTCTTCTTCTGTCTGACGCTGCACTGAGCTCATCTCTGCCTTCAGCCCCTCCACACGTATTCCAATACAAGCCCACACACACACAGACTTCCTGCCTGCAAGCAGCGTGAGGAGAGTAAATCTACAAGCTACAGGCAGATAAAGTCTTTTTCCAGGGGAGGGGGAGAGAGGCACAGCAGAGCTGACAGCTTTTGTTATGGCTACTATAGCAGAGCTGAGAATGTCATGTGCTATATGCATCTCATGGATCTCATCATCTCTCATCTCTGATCCGTCTCATCTCTCTCTTTTTCTATGTGTCAGATACTAGTGAATGTTCAGAAGCTAAATGGAAGTGTATATAATCCTGTACCATAGCGCTAGAGGGATCATAATGTGTCTGCTTAGAGAGTTGCCGCCCACACTCTGGAATTTTACACTGACCAGTCTAGTGAGCGATAGGAGCTAAGGCAGCAATAGAACTGAGTAACGTTAAGGGTTAGAAATTATCTTTGTGTAAACATCACTAGGGCATTGAAATGTAAGAATTTTCTTTCATGGACAAACCCCTTTAATAAAAAGTCCAGCAGCAGCCTCCCCTGATCAGTGAAGTGTCCAGCAGCAGAGCTCCCCTCATTTGTTAAATGTCCACAGAAGAGCATCCCTTTAATGAAATGTCCACAGCAGAGCCCCTTTTAATGAAATGTCCACAGAATAGCCCGCCCTTAAAGATATGTCTACAGCAGGCCCACATCTTAAGCCCAGTTTAAGGCTAGGTTTAGTAAGTAAACTGTCAGTAAAACACTGACAGATATAATACAAAAACACTGCAATGTATTGTGTAAGGGATCAAGGATCAAGGTGTAAGTCCTCTAGTGGGACAGTAAAAAAAACTGTTAAGTAAATATTTTAAAAAAATAAATAAATAGAAATAAAAACACACCACAAAAATCATCCATTCCCTATATAAAATTATATTTTGAGTTGAAAAAATAAAATAATAAAACCCAAGCTACAAAATTGCTATGGGCAAGTCCAGAGCAACCTTGGCCCTGCAGATATTTTATTATTATTATTATTATTGTGAGGGATACAAAAATAAAAAAAAACGAATTAAAAACTGCAATTTTAGTTCTTTCTCCCTCCCAAAAAAATGTAATAGAAAGCAATCAAAAAGTCAGATGTCCCCTATTATAGTACCAATCTAACCATTACCCTTTCCTGCAATAAACAAACCCTAATAACCCTATTTTGATAAAGGAATAAAAACACTAGAGCTCTCAGAATATGGCAAAACATAGGCAAATGTGGTTTCCATAAAAAGTTGTTTAATTTCCTAGTTTTATTTCCTAGTAAAATATAAGAAAATCTCTACATGTTTGGCGTCTTCTTAATCATAATAACCTACAGAATAATTTTATCATGTTTATTCTACTGTTCGTTTCATTAAAAAAGTTTTAAAACAACTGCTTGTCAGAGATTTTTTATCTGGGGCTCAACCCCCCCCCTCCCCCCATTGCAAGGTGACTTTCTAATTAACTCTTTCATGGCTGCCTGATACCGGGACGAGAGAAGAAACCCAAGACACATCAGTCTCTTAGTTTATGTAGAATCTCCCCTCAGTTTATTAGTCCCTAGTTGCATATATCAAACAGAACATCATCATCAAAGGGGCGTGAACAGAAGATAGAATACTGCAATGCTATTGGCCATAATTAATTTACCAGGACATTATCAGAAAAAGTTAACTATTTCTTCTCAGAGGACTTGTTTATACTAAATTAGTTTATACTAATTTTATACTAATTGTTCGAGCATGTGGTAGAACAAAAATATAGGACAAGAGTGAAGGACAGACTTGCTTCTCATTAAGTGTCAAGGGGAATTAGCTGGCAGGCAAGCAAGCAGGTTACATAAAAATGAAGTTTGAATCATGACATTAGTTGGACAGTGCTTGACCCCGGGCTAAGACTTAAAATGGCCGCTTGATCTTCAAAATGGCCTCAGTTTGGTTCTCGTGGTCCAAAACGGCCGCTGTAGAGGAATATATCATTAACACAGCTGTTTTATTCTGTTCCGCTGCAGGAAAGAGTTTTAATCATTATGCCATTTTTACTATAAAAATTAACCCATTGGAAAATACAAAGCTTACCACAAAAAAGTGGTAACAAAGTTATGACCCACATTTACTAAGGACTGTGTGCCAGTTTTCTGTCAGACTTTGCCTGTTCTTTTCAGAGCAAACTGCTTGCGCAGGTATTTACGAAGTGTCTGAGACACGTTTTTGCCATACGCAACACTTTGTGGCGCACCCAGCATTACACACAGGCAAACACACTTTTAGTGCAGTTTGCACTACTCTAAGTAAATGTGCCCCTATGTCTTTTGGAATTTGAACAGGGAAAATGGAAAAAAAGATGTATCCTGAAGGCCATTTTAGGCCATGTCCTTAAGGTGTTAAAGATGACCAATATTCCAGATAAAAGATTTGATTTGGGCCATGCTAAAATGGCTGTTTAACTATAATAAAAGCAAATAAATTAATGAATTTATTTAAGGCAATAAATTAAACATTTTTTTGCACAAAGACACCTTATTTCAACTTGAGTTTTTTATGTTTAGTTTTTTAATAACTTATAATTTGTAGGAACCATCATGTTTAGTCACTGCAGCAACGCCTACAGTCAATGCACACTAATAGGCTATAGTTCTAGTGTAAATACTTGAAGCTGCATGTTTTTAAGTAGGCTCATTTGGTGGCCTACTGCATTCAATATAGCAGTGGAACATGCAGATGATCAATGCTTTGGCCCCGTGAAGTAACTGCTTTATACTTATTGGGAGGGAAGCTATTAAGACTGGCATTCTTGCAGAGTGGCACCGATCTACTGTACTAAGATGCTCATAGTAGATACGGAAACCTTCTGCGCCACGTCAGGCCTGTTCAGACCATTTCTGAATTGGCAGAGATTGTAGACCATAGTGCATACGTTGGGCCAGGGCAGGAAAGCAGAAAAACTGTCAGGGATGGAGCATATTATATGCTTTCCCTGCCAAATAACTAGCAGAGAAGGCATAGTAACCTTCCAACCCCTTCATTGAGTACAGTCAGTACATTATCCATGTCTGCACTGCAGTCAATTCATCTACCATATGCATTTAATGCAACTTTTTTTTACTTACACAACTAGAAGCAGTGATGGTCAGAGGGTTAGTGAGGGCAGTTTTTCCATTGTTCACGCTCACCCAAACATCCATAGTCCTAATAAAATACATTCACATTAAAATCGAAATTAGAATTGGCAAAAAAGTAAGTTATTTTTATTAAAAATAGCTTTCTAAAATCTTTCTTAAAATTTCTATTTCTAAACAAGTTTAAATTAGATTCTCATTTTTTTTTCCATAAGTGAAACAATGAACCATTCTTATTGCATAATGAGCATTTGAATAGGAAATATACAGTATATAAAAAAAAGTTTATATATACCATATAAACACTTTATATCAACAACTGGTTCATAAGAATGCCCTGACATATAGATTAGACATGGTATCCCCATAATTATAGTTAGGGATCATACAATGCACTCTTTCACATTTTCAGTTTTGTGTCTTTTACTCATAAATTATAAAAAACATTTTAGTTTCTGTAAAATTAGTCAGAAATTTCATAGCCAGCCTTCCTCTGAAACAGTATTTATGATACCGTATACAGAAAATGCTGCATATTTAGTATCTAAATTTGTGGAAGGATAATGCAAAGCAGAATGAGTACAGTTTTAACAAATCTCATCAATCCACGGCGAAAACATGTTTTTGGATGGCAGATTTTCTCAATGGAATTAGTGGCAACATGGACAACAGTTTTTCTTACCATCCCACTTACATTGTTATAAGGATTGACAGCACCACATTAAAATACTTTCTATTCAACCTAAATACCCACCTTCCACGAACCTCTTGAATACATGGTACATAATTTTAGAAGAAATTAGTTACTATATTAGAATCAACTTCAGCTTATCAGATTGGAGAATGGTCTAGTAATGGGAGTAATAAAATACAACAAAAGAAAGACCAAAACTTATGCTGTTGTCCTGAACAGGGCATATAGCTTAAAGGTCTCAAATATACCACAGACAACTTTATGCCCCCCTTTATATCTAGTAGACAATGGTACTACAGTTAAGTCGTTATGGCCTTTTGTCACGTGCCTGATTGTGAATTTCCCATCGAGTGAATAATGGTTGACATTTCAATCCACAGTAACCTATTTGCAAAGTATTCATTTGCTGGTTGCTTTATGAGTGTACAATAAAGAGTGTCATTTTACGATCCATTAAAAAAAGATGAAAAAATATTAAATAAAATTGTGAAAGACATTTGCTGAAAGTAATAAATAATTTACCTCTAATTTTCACACACTGAAAATTAAACTGGCGACTGTTCAAAAAGTTATTAAAATTATAATGACTGGAGATATTTTGAAATCAAGTACCGACGTTAACAGATAAAACAGATAAATTACTACACCTTTTTTTTTTCCTTAAAACAAAAAAACGCCAAACTGGATTCTTGAGTAGTAGACTGTTTATAAAAAAGTTTTAGAGTTCTGGAGGAATCTATTGAATAATAAAGGGCTACCAGTAGCTTTTGGTAGGTTGGTACTGTCAGTGGGAAATTTGGTGGGGCCCCTTGGAATCTTAGTCCAACATTAGTCCAACATTAGTTTGGGATCATTATTCTTATGTATGACCTAGCTCCGGCTAAGCGTCAGTTAATGGATAGATGACCTTGTATTTCAAACCAGTGTCAAACTGGGGTGTCTAGAGTCCAATGGTGAATTTATTCTGGGGGCTCACCTACTGCTGCATGGAAATATTACATGTACAATTGAAGCTGTGATCACACAATGGGGCACATTTACATACCCGGCCGCTGGAGTTCACCGAAAGTGCATTGTCCGTCTATAATGCCCTGTGCAGCGATTCACTAAGATTGTGCGCCCGATATCATGAATGTGTCGCTTCCCCGCTCAGGTCTGACAGAGTTCACCATCTTTTTAGTGATGCATGTGCTTGGGCTTGCAACACAATTTAAAAGTTAAATCCCGTGCTGAGTCCACATCAGTCGGAACGTCCGGCACCACGCCCCCTAAATAGGGTTGCATGTAAGCCAGCACAGCTGCGCCACAAAAGATCGCGCAGCGCAGACACATCTTAAATACCTGTGAAAGCCGTTTAATCCCTGAAAAAAGGTGAACAGTCCGACAAAAGTGAGTAGCGCAACCCTTAGTAAATGAGCCCCAATGTGTTTGCATTGCATTTTGAAACACATCAGGCAAAACGCAACCCAAAAAGCACAGATGTGTTGCGTTTTTACCAATATGTTTACAAATATGTTTGCAATGCATTTTAAAATATGTTCACATGATGCATCTGAAGTTATTTCACCCTAAGGGGGATATTTATCAGGACCTCTGCGCACCGCCAGTGGCGCAGAGGCCCTGAAATAATCGCAAATGCTAGATTATTGCTAGCTTTTGCGATTATTTTTCACAATCCGCCACCTTCACGCCAGTGGGGCGTGAAGGGGCGTGAAGGGGGGGCACGGCCGGACTGGAGTGGGCCGGCGTGGGGCGTTACTGTCCCCGCGCCTGCGCACTCGCTGCTGCCGGCGACTTTTCATACGTGAAAAGTCGCCGGCTGCGTTATTTTCTACGCCAGGCCCTGCCTGGCGTAGGAAAAACGCTGCGCAACTGGCAGCCCGATATATCAAGAGGCAGAAGCCTCTTCATGTATCGGGCTGCGAATTTGCAGCGGCGGGGCTATCATATAATAAATATCCCCCTAAATGTATATGTGTTAACAGCTGAATGTTTGGTTCATGTGTTTTGTGATGTGAATAAACACTATTTAGCAAACTCAGGCATTTAGCTCTAAACATATGTATGCAGAGGGAGGAGATGTCCTTAAAATGTATTTCAAAATGCAATTCAATCTCGTGAATATAGCCCCATGCATCCTTATGGTGCGTTCACCTGTGGCATATACATTGCAAATGCAAAGGCTGTTATGAGGAGATTTGCATAATTGCATTATGTTTACATCACACTTACAGAAATGCAATGTTTAAGCAATGAATTAACATTAACATTTAGTTTATGTAAACACAATGGGGCAGATTTATCAAGTGTCTAAAAGTCAGAATATTTCTAGGTGCCCGTGGCAACCACTAACAGCTCCCCTTTAAAATATTTATGAGCACTGGTAAAATGAAAGCCGACCTGTGATTGGTTGCCATGGGCAACTAGAAATATTCTGACTATCAGACACTTGATAAATCAGCCCCAATGTCCCACATTTACTAAAAACAGTGCACACTTTGTGCAATTTGCCTGTGTGGTGTGGAGAGGGCGCCAGATTCATGATTTCTGTTGCATGATTTTCATGAATCTGGCACCCTCTGCACTGCTCCGACAGAGTGTACCACTTTTCCTCTACAGCTAGCCTTATGTTTCTGCCCCTCTAATAATGTTGCCAGTTCATCTCTCCAAGGTAATGTGGCCTCCCTCATCACCCCTAATATTGTGGTCCCCTCACAACCCCCTCATCTTGTGGGCACCCTTATCTTCCCCTCATATTTTGACCCCCTCTCCTCTTCTCCCGATATTGTGGCCCTCTCTTCACTTAATATTGAAGCCTCCCTCAGGCCCTTACTACAACCTGCCTCCTCCAGCTCAAGAAAATCTCTTGTATCTGACCCTTCCTCAATCCAGAGTCTACATAACTATTAGTCCATGCCCTCATCTTCTCCCGCTTGGACTACTGCAACATTATTCACTGTGGTCTCCCAGCTAACTCTCTAACAGCCCACCAATCTATCCTTAACTCTGTGTAGCACTGCATTATCTGTGTGCGCTAAATAAATAAAGGAATTATTATTTTTTATTAATTATTAACTCTGCTGCCTGGCTAATCCTTCTGTCTCCTGGTTTCTCCTCTGCCTTTCCTCTCTTACAGTCTCTCCACTGGTTACCCATTACACAAAATACTAATCATGACTTAAAAACAGCCTACAACCTCCATATATCGCTGAACTAATCAGCCAATACCGTCCCACATGTAATCTCCGTTCCTCACAGGACCTTTAGCTTCACTCGATTAGCATTCGTTCTTCTCACAAACGTATCCAGGACTTCACCCATGCATATAACTGCACTGTTCTACTTCCTCACCTTATGTCTCTCTCTCTCTCTCCCACATAGATTGTGAGTCCTCAGGGGCAGGGTCCTCCATCCACTTTTCTCTCTAAGTATTGTATGGTTTTCCCTTGCAGTGAGATTGTGGGGTTCTCTACTACTAGGTAGACTGTCAACTGTGCTTAATGTTTTCTGAATAATCTTTCTCTATATCTAAAATTATATACATCAAATTGCTTTGGAAGTGCTTGTGCTTAACCCCTAAATGTATGCCATACTGCCATTCAGGATGTATAAAGAGGGCTCACAGGCAGATCCCTCTTCATACATGGTGAGTGTCGGCTGCATTATGCAGCAAACACCCATCACTCACACCCATGATCAGCACTGGCAACGATTGCAAGTGTTAACCATTTACCTTCCACCGACAGCATGTGGGTGCCGCCATCATGGATGAAAACGGTGTACCCTGTGACATTACCGGGGATCACAATCTGCTGGTAGCATGGAGTCTATTTGAGACTCCAGGACCCATCATTTGGCAGGATCTATAATAGTGTACTGGAGGCACACTGTTATAGATCCATAGAAGATTTTTCATATATTGCAATACTGTAGTATGGTAGTTTATGGTAGGAATAACCAGGCCACCAAGGGTTAAAGTATCCTAGCAGCCTGAAGTCTGTATGAGACTCCAGAACCTGTCATTGGGCAGGATTTATGCTCAATACAGGTCCGTTCCTGTATGTCTTTCTGGCACATTACTCAGTAATTTCCAAAAGGGCAAAGGGCAATCGGCTATATCAGTTAGCGCTTACATCTTGCTTCTAGTCTACCTGTCCACGCTGCCAACCTATAAGGGACTTATTTTATTAACCTACCTTTACCAATTACATTAGTATAAGCTTGTCAGCACTAATTGCTACAGCAGCACCAACACCATTTAGGGCATAATAAATATCTATTGATGTAGGTAACGGACTTGGGATAAGATAGAAATCATAGCTCGAGCAATATGTCAATTTGTGTCTCTGTCTTTCACTCATTGGGCCTATGCATTCACTTGAGTGAGTGAAGAGTTTTAAACTTATTAAAAGAACCTGACTTCATGTGTACACATGATTTATTTTTTAGAGTCTATTACTGGACAAGTGAAATACCATAAGAAAGGTTTGAATTGTCAATTTGTCTATTTTATTGCTACTTAGTATATATGAATTATTGCTAATTATTATAACACAATGCTACAAAGATACTGGTAGTGCAATGGTACTAAATACTGTGTATTGAAAGAATTTAATACTCACCCATAATAACCACGATTCATAAAAATGGAAGCTATTAGTGAAAATATGTGAATGTTTTCTATCATATACTTTATTAAATGCCCGAAATTTGCAATTAACCATAAATGGCAGACTTTGGAGAACATTTATCCAGCTAAGGCAGTCTGTAAGGCATCTCCTCTAGTGTGCCGTTAATTATTTAAACGCAGAGAGCAGGGTAAATGATCACCACATCTGTCACCCACACAGAGAGAACCCTTATTCGTTGCGGGACCAGATGTGTTTATTTTCAGCATGCACTAACTACTAGCTACTTAATGTGTTTCAATCCTTAGCCAAAAGTTAATTAAGCAAACATACTAAACATTAGTTATCTTATATGACAGTCATTCCTAGTTTTTATGTTGGACTCTTTAATCAGATCTTGAATGGAATTCAGAAGACAAAACTGTTAAAACCTCAATCCAGCTACGCTAATTTCAACTAAAGAATCGCGGTACTAGCCATCATATGCTACTATATGTTTAACATTCATTAGGATTTAACCCAATGGTATGTTTTCATTTAATTTAATTGTTAGGGTAATTTTTTACTAACTACTTATTAATTATCTTTAACATTAGTACAACTATGGAACAACCTGCTTCTCTCAAGTTTAAGATCTCTTGTAGTTCTACATCTTTTGAGTCCATGCATAGAAAAACAAAAAATGAAAGGAACAGGGTTGGGAGAAGAAGTTTAGTGATATGTGTTAAGGTGTTTAAAGGAACTTAAAATTAAATTGGTTGTCCGAGACCGTAAACAAAAACATTGGTGGCCGGGAGGGGGCTGCTTAAAAAAATAAACATTAATTACCTCTGCGGTCCCTCTTGGCATCCAACACTGAGTCTCTCCGGTCCGTACCCCTGCAAACAAACTGGGGCAGGGAAGCTGCATTGCATTCAGCTTTCAGGAGGCCAAGATGGCTGACCATGCCTACCCATCTTTATTCCCAGCTCCCATGCCCAGCTGAACGCATCAAAGCAAATAAACAGGGGCATGGCCCGGAGAGACGGTAGCGCAGGACGCAGCGAGGGACCTTGGAGTTAAGTAATTGTTTATTTATTTAAGCACCCCCCTCCTAGCCACCAATGTTTTTGTTTACAGTGTCAGACAGCCCCTTTAATGTGAAGTCACATCTAACACACACAACTATAGCAGATGGCAAATGGCCTGGAAGGTATAATACAACTTATCACCTGTTTGAATACATGCCAGATAAATGTTTGAAAGGGGGGGTAGTCAAATTGCATGTTAATGGCCTTACCTTCACACAACTATGCAGTAGAGTTATGATATAATCCATGGTGCCATTAAAAGAAATATACCATCAAAATCAAGCACCGTAAACCAGGGACACTTGCTCATAGATTCAGGCACTGTGACTGTGTTAATCTTCTTACATTTGTTATCCATGGCCTCCTTCCTTCTAAAATCAACTTAATCAAATTATGCTAATGAGCCTGGAAGGCTATGGAGGGCAGTGTTACTTGAGAGCCTCTGTGCTGTAGCCCCATCTTTATGATGGAATATAGATTAAAAAAAGAATACTACTTACTGTCCATCTTCATGAAGTTCAGTCACTGGGCAGAGCATATATTGCGAATGCACTTCAAGGGGCTTTTCATCTTAAAAATATAAAGTCAGTGAATTAATTAAAACAATAACAATAAATTACTGATAGAAAGTGCAAAGGTACAGATTGGTGCATTAAACTACTACCAATGAACAGGTTTAACTCATCTTGTTATAATTTTGCTACTATAGGCTGTATTTTTTAACTGATAATGGTGGAGAACCAGGTGTTATGCCTTCTAAATCATACCAAAGGGATGTGTAAAAAAATAGACGCAGACATAAAACAGAAGACAAAGAGAAAAACAAACACAGAACTGTTGTCAACGAACATGTAATGGACATGTGTGAATAAGTTGTTACTATGCTGCAGACATTGGGGGGATTCATGAAGGTGTTGGTGAATAGACCAGTGCAGAGTTAGACTCCACAGTTGTATTCTGAACCAGATAAATCATGACGGGTAACTTACCTGTAGTAGTTTATGACTCTGGATAAACTATTAGTAACATAGTTCATACAGTTGAAAAAAGACACATGTCCATCAAGTTCAAACAAGAAACGGAAGGGACTGGATGAGGAAGGGGTTTAGGGGAACAATTCTATATAAGATAACCATTAATGTTATTTAGATGTACATAGGCATCTAGACCCTTATAGAAGCTCTCTGCTGTCCCTGCTGTGACCAGCACGTGAGGCAGGCTATTCCACAGATTGACAGTTCTCAGAATAAAGAAGCCTTGTCGCCACTGGTGATTGAACCCTGTTTTCTCAGTGCCCTCTTGTCTTTTGATTTAATTTAACCTTGAACAACTTTCCACCATATTTCCACCCATATAGATCCCCCTGTTATGTGCCCCATACAGATCCCCCTGTTATGTGCCCATATAGATCCCCCTGTCATGTGCCCATATAGATCCCCCTGTTATGTGCCCCATACAGATCCCCCTGTCATGTGCCCCATACAGATCCCCTTGTTATGTGCCCCATACAGATCCCCCTGTCATGTGCCCCATACAGATCCCATTGTTATGTGCCCATATAGATCCCCCTGTCATGTGGATATAGATCTTTCTATGTTCTCCCTCTCACCTCACTCCTGCAGCTCCGTGCACTGCTTCCCCCTGCAGGTCATGTGATTGTGACATCATCACAGGTCCTGCAGGGAAAGCAGTGAAGACTAGGATCGTTAAGAGAGAGAGAAGGATGCCCGGGCACCGGGACCTGATGTACTGCTGACCCAGGGTGATCCGGGGCACCGGCCAAAAGATCCGGGGCACGAGCCCCGGATCTTTTGACTTAGCGACGCCCCTGTTTGTGTGGCTCTTTGTTGTACCCTCTCCAGCTTTAGGGCATCCTTTTTATGGACTAGTGCCCAGAACTGTACGGCATATTCCAGGTAAGGCCGAACCAATGCCTTGTACAGTGTTAATATTACATCCCTATCCCGAGAGTCTATACCACATCTAAAACATGACAATATCTTGCTGGCTTTAGGGGCAGCTGATTGACATTGCACACTGTTATTTGGTGTAGTTTGTGACTGAAGTTTCTGATAAATGGACTGAATTTTCAGGTGCATAGACTAAGCCAGATGCATTATCTAAAACCCCAAATAAATGTGACACAAGCCATTCTAGGTGCAAATTACGTATTCTGGCATGCACAGATTAATAAATCTCCCTCATTCTGTTTGATTTATTATTTCCAAGATTCCAGAGCTGATTGCTAGATTGCTATTAAGATGTTGTTTATAATTCATAGTAAATAAGGTTAGAAAAAGACATCAGTCCATCAAGTCCAACCTATACGTTATATTGTGTTGATCCAGAAGAAGGCAAAAACAGTGCAAGGCTGATGCTAATTGGCCCAAAGCAGGGAAAGATTCCTTCCCAACCCCTAATTCATAACGAAATGAGTGTTTCTTCTTTATTTGTTTTGGTAACATGCAAATCATGATACTGTTAACATGAAACAGTCACTAAATAATAAGTTTTGTTATGAATTTTTGGCAAACTGTTAATTTTCAGTGTTCAGCCATATCTCAATGGCATCTCGCCTAATCATGATTCATAGCCTAAAGGCAAAGTTCCACATTGCAGAGAATTCATGCAGCTTAAAACCGCACCCAAATTTAGTTTCAAACATACTGCTAATAGTCAGATGAGTGTGAAGATAAACATTAGTTTTTATTTGGAAAAACCCCTGGCTCATAACAAATGAAAATGGCCACATGGCTTTGCAGAAACTTACCTAAAGGCTACCTGTACACAAATGTTGGGAAACACAAGACGTTAGTGGTAAACTACAGCTGACATCCCAATGTAACACCAACAGTCAGAGCAAGCTCCAATTGGGGATGTTAACCCTTTAAATGGCGCGGTCAATGTGACTGCTGCATTTAAACAAGTGCACAGATATTCTCTGTCCGATTGCATCCCCCAAAGTGTATTCATTCGGATACGATCATCACTATGGCTGATCTAAGACCACAGGGCTGTCCGTAGTAAATGCATGTGGCAGAACCTTAAAGAGAGTAGCTCACATTTATGAACTCCTTCACACTCTGTGCCATACATGTACAGTAGTATTGTAGTATTGCATTATATGGTAGGAACGATCAGACCATCTATATATATATATATATTTTTTTTTTTTTTTATAAAAAGTGGTCAAAAGGTTGTATAGTCCTCAAAATTATAGCAATGAAACCATCAGCTCATTTTGCCAAAGAATTACACCTTATACAGCTCTGTACACCAAAGTATGAAAAAGTTATTAGCGTCAGAAGAAGGCGCAACAATTTTCATTCATGCACATTTGTTTAATTTTTGTAAATGTATTAAAACACAATAAAACCTAGATCTCACCAAACCAAAGAATAAAGTAGATGTATAATTTGGAACACTCCGTGAAAGTCGTAAAGACTGAGCCCACAAGAAAGTGACACAATGAGTTGCACCACATTTGGAATTTTTTTTCCAGCTTCCCAGTACATGGCATGGAATAATAAATAACATCACTGAGAAGTCAAATTTGTTATGCAAAAAATAAGCCCTCACGTAGCTCTCTACACTGAAAAATGAAAAAGCTATGGATTTTTCATGGTGGAGAGCGAAAAATGAATGAAAAAACCCTGCGTCCTTTAGAGGTTAAAATCCCTACACCAGTTTTTTGTCTCACTGTGCACATTCTATTCAGTGCAAACTGCTTGCACATGTATTTATAAAGTGCAACACATTTGCTGCACTATACCCAACCTGATACAAAATTCTGTACTAAAAGGAGCGTTCTGGTGCACAGTCGGACTATGCACCACATTTATCATGCAGTGTCTGACAGAATAATGTCACACTCTGGGGGATATTTATCACACCGGCGCTTGTGCCCCACCGCTGTTTTTAGCAGAACGATACATCAAGAGGCTTCAGCCTTTTGATGTATTGGGCAGGGTGCTGCGCAGCGTTTATTCTACACCAGGCCCTGCAGCCGGCTGCTGCACATGTGAAAAGTCACTGGCAGCAGCAACTGTGCAGGCCCAATCCCGGCCAACTGCTCGCCCCCCTTAACACCCCACTGGGGTGAAGGTGGCAGAGAGGGCGAAATAATCGCAAGTGGCTTTGCACTGTTTTTAATAAATGTGAGCCAGTGAGCCAGCCTATGCATCAGTACAGGCTAACAGCTCTGATGTATTGCAGGGTATTATAATGAACAAACAACTAAACGATTGCATATTTAAGTGTCAACTTATCAGACAAAATTTACCAGTTATGTGAAGTATAAAATGAAAATCTCAAAATCACTTTGGTAAGTTAAAGTGTTCAAGCTGTAAACTGTCTGTGTCCTAGTTGATCCGGTCAGTTTTCAAGATTTGCAAACTGTTGCATCAATTTTATCTTGTGTCAGAATTTTGTTGTATCTTAGTAATAAATGTGTCGCAAACGAGGAACATAAACCACCACACCCCTCTAGATGTACAGTTTTAAATGAGTCGGACAAAATGCAACCACAGAACAATTGTGGTGCAAGCTCCAAAGACACTTTTTTGACATTCATAACAAAAACTGATTTTTACTTAAAGGAAACCTACAACTTGAAGTGGCAGGTATAAGAGGAAACTACCGAGCACCAGCTCAGGGTGAGCTGGAGCCGGAGCTTAGTTTTGTTAGTGTTTTAAACTGCAGTATCGCGGTTTAAAACACTTTTCAAACTTTATGGCCGAAGCTGCTTCAGCGCAGGGAGGTACGCGCTCGGCACACCATATGCGCGACCGTGCGCACGGCTCTCCTTCACTTCCTATGTAGCCGTGTGCACGGTCTCGCGCATGGTGCGCCGAGCGCGTACCTCCCTGCGCCGGCTATAAAGTTTAAAAAGTGTTTTTAACCACGATACTGCGGTTTAAAACACTAACAAAAATAAGCTCCGGCACCAGCTCACCCTGAGCTGATGCTCAGTAGTTCCCTCTTATACCTGCCACTTCAAGTGGTAGGTTTCCTTTAAACCTAGTGATGCTCTATAGAGTTTCTTAGAAATCATTTTTTTTATGGACTTATGGATTTTTTTTTTGGATGCCTTCCAAGTCCTCTCCATTTTTTCCACAACTCATTGATTTTAATTGGACAACAGGTTAGTGAAAACAAGTCCATTGATTAATTAGAAATAATTGCATTTAGTGCAGCTTTGTTACCTCAGATCAAAATGTAGATATATAAGTAAAAATGAGAATAAATAAAATTTTCTGAAGATGTTTAATATGATGATAATAATAATAATGAATCATTTGTCATAATAAAAATTGCATGCTATGGTTAAGCCTTAGAATTTAAATATATACATCATACTTACGAGTAATTGTTTTATTGATGAAGTAGGTGCAGACAACACTTTCTGCATTTTTTCCAAAAAAAAATCCATTCCCTCGTAAGACAACTTGAAATTTCTCTGAAAAAATATGACTGTGTAAATAAATATCAATATAACGCTATTGCCACTACTACAAGACTAAACATTGAAGGTCTTCTGAACTATGCCAGCCTTTTTTTACATTTTCAAATGCATTTAAAATATAGAAAGAAGGATCATTTCAAATCTTCTCTTCAAAAAATTGCTGCATTTTTTCACATGCTATTAAAGGAAATCTACCATCAAAATCAAGCATTATAAACCAGAGATACGTACTCATAGATCCAGGCACCGTGACTGTGGTATTCTTCTTATATTTGTTATCCTCGGCCTCCTTTCTTCTAATATCAATTTTTAAAATGATGTTAATGAGTCTGAGAGGTTTTGGTGAGTGTTTCCAGAGCCCCTCAGTGATGTGTTATCACTGGTTGTTGCAATAAGCAGAACATGCCTCACCCTTCTCCCTGCTCTCTCCATCCTTCCTCAGCCTGTGTACTCTATCAGCAACAGGAAGTGCAGGGGGCAGACCTGCTCTGCTTATTCTTACAACCAATGAAAAGACATCACTCTTCTCTGATTTATCATGATGGATTTTTATGGTCGATTTTCTTTAATGAATCTGGTGCACCTATTTTTTCTTGGTAAACTTGGCTTAATGCTGTTGCCACAGAATTGTGTTACATATCAGTATTTAATGTGTTGCAAACTGGGAACACCAACAACCACGCTGTGAACGGTATTAAAAATTGTCGGACAAAATGCAACCATGACACAATTGTGTTGCACAAACATAATAAATACATGTAAAAGCACCAAAGCCACTTTTTTGTATACTATTCAGGACAAAAGTCTGGGACAGACACAATAACATTTCTGCCCCATTGTCTCTTGTCAAAATGACTTTCATACTTGCTTTTGACCTAATTGGCAGATATCACCATCAGATTTGATACATTTGATAACAACATTCAATAAAGCTCTATAGATGGGTTATAAAGTAAAAGATGACTAAATGACAATGGGATTAGGTAAAAGAGTGGTTCTACAATTGCATTATGCTACTCAGTTTTCTGTGGATATCTGTGAGATATGTTAGAGACATGTGCATGACTTAAATCAAACGTACAATAAAAAAATGTTGTGTAACATCTGTGGGGTTTAGGCTTAAAATTATTGCAGAATATGTGCTGATTATTGTATTTTGTACTGTTTGTTTAGTTACTTTAACATTTTGTCCTAAACTGGTATGAACTCTTATTCCATTCATTGACACCAGTCTGACTCCTGTTGACTTTATTCAGTACTGTAAATGGTTAAGTCTTTAGTGAAGCCTGCTAGCGTTTTCTGTACTTTTCAATTTTGCCGTCTTTGATCTATTGCTTGTCTTTTGACTATCCCTTTGCCCTGGAATTCTGTAATGTATTGGTTGTGACTCGTGATATCGTTCACATTTATTCTTTGGCCCAGGAAGGGAATGTCCACCAATTCCACCCTACTCCTTAGGGTAGGATAGGCAATTAGTTATGGACATCTGGGGGGATCAAGCTTTAGGGCTCACTGTCTGTTTCTGTCCTACCTTTCCATCTATGTTCGCCCCTTTAAAGCAGCATTACACATTGCTTTTATTTCAAAGCTTAACCTAAAAACTGGTGATGGTCTGGTCCTTTGGTCCTCTGAAAGACCTGAAACGAGTGTTTATTACTCATTCTTGAGCTAACTTTGCACTTGCCACCTTTGCAGCTGTTTTCCTTTTTAATGCACTTTTGATCATTTTTATGCCATACATTGCACAGTGTCTCTTTTTATGAATGTGTAAAAGAGAAATGCTCCTTTTTTTCTCAAGCCTAGTATTCTGATTACATTGTTGTCAACTGCTGAACTATCAATAAACTAAAATAAACCTAAAGAATATTAAATCTAGTAACAGTAGGGTACAGGAAAATGAAAGAATGGCAGTGTGATATTAAAAAATAAATAAACATGTAGCATTTTTGCTTGGAATACATTTAACATAGTTATCATCAAACACTTTTATTTATTTTTTCAGATGAACTTCCTTTCCATAAAATATTTTTACATGAATATTTATCTAGCTGTAAGATAGAATAGCCAGAGAAGGAAGTTATACTTTATGTGGCTATAGCAAACACTGTGCTCCTAGCAAAAAGAATAAAGCTAAAGCAAACTAGTGTACTCTGCAGCCAGGAAACTCTAATACGAACATCAATTTTCTTACCGCCGACACAGACGGATGATGGATCCACATACAAGATTTCTGTGCATGACTTCTTTAAAATCTGCACAAAATAAAATATCTTTGTGTCAAGAGAAATATGTTTTTTTTTTTATTGTAACATGACTATGACATGAAAGATTTTTACATGGAACAAGCTTTTGTTATAAATTTTGTTTCTTACAAGTTATGATCAATTCACACCCTGTTTGCCAATGGAAAAAAAAACAAACAAGAATATTCTATGGATATCTTTAGCATTTGTCTTCCACTTCCGATCATTGTAGGTTTGCAAGTATACAGGTAAGGCCTTATGATCATGACCATAATATTGTGCATAATAATTGACCAGAATATTGGGGATGTTTTACACATGCAGCAGTGTGCATGAGGCCTAAAGGTGTACATCTCTCTATTCCTGTCATACTGAAAAGTGTAAGAAACTACAGTTAAAGGGGTTGTCCGAGTTTTGAAAAAAAACTATAGGTGGCCGGTAGCGGGCTGCTTAAAACAATAAAGATGTACTTACCTTCCGGTGCCCTCCGGTATCCAGCACTGCTGTCGCTCCGGTCCGGGCGCCATGTAAACAAACATGGCCGCCGGAGCAGTGCTGGACTCAGCTTCCGGCCGGACCCGACAACCTTCCGGCGCCCATACACAATGCTGTGTATAGGGACGGATAGGCGTGCCCGGCCACGGCTGGCCGGAAGCTAAATGCAGCGACAGCAGCGCTGGATACCGGAGGGCACCGGAAGGTAAGTACATCTTTATTGTTTTAAGCAGCCCGCTCCCGGCCACCTATAGTTTTTTTTCAAAACTCGGACAACCCCTTTAAATCATGGAAAAAAGAAGGAATTTAGTCAGTGTCCTTCTAGCATTAGTTTAGTTTCATAGAAGACTCTGAGTTGCCATCATAGAAGCTATTTTTTATGTCAAAAGCTACCTCCTCAAACACCCTAGGAAACTACACAATGGGGCACATTTACTAAAAGCAGTGCACTAAATGCAGTTTGCCTTTGTAGTGTGTGAGGTGTGTCAGTTTTTCTGGTGCCCACCTTTCATGAATTTGGTGCCCCCTGCACAGCTCCGAAAGAGTGCACCACACATTTTTGGTGCACCTTTAACATAGGGCATGCGACACAATTCTGGCACACAGTCCGACTGAGCACTGGAACGCCCCTAATTTGTGTCGCATGAGGGTCATGTGCGACGTAAGTATGATCCAGACACTTCTTAAATGCCTGTGCCGGCGGTTTACACTGGAAAGAATGTGCAAATTCCGACAGAAAACTGGCGCACAGCTCTTAGTAAATTTGTCCCAATGTGTGTAATTTAGTCAATGAATATATATGAATATTATTTATTATTATTATCATAATTTTCATGATCTCTATTCATAGTAATTCAATGGAAACCTTCAATGTTTGCCTCTAGATCTACCCAGGATATGCAGAAATCTTGAAAAACTTGAAGAACCAATCAAAAAAAAGGTATGAAAAAGAAATGTATAACTATTTGATATGAAATTCATTAACACCATTTACTGAAAGCATAAACAACTTAAATAGAAATTATTATAGCAAATAATTTAAAAACCAGGACTTCATTTCATTCCTTTTTTCCTTTTATATATTCTGTCAGTTACCATATGAAAGGATTAAACATAATATTACATGAGATCCATGACAACAATAATTATTCTGCTTCTGAAAATCTGCTAGTTTTGTTTCGGTCTGAGCAATCTAACAGCAACCTCAAAGCTGCATAGCCCTATGTAAATACTGCAACAATTTCCAACTGGATATGAAACGATATAAAATATATGCATCCTGACAATAAAAGAGATAAACGGTTTGCAGATGAAGCAACCAACTAAACAACTTCCTGTATGTGCTAAGTGCTACTAAAACTCGACTTTAAAAAAATGTTCCCATAAAAATGAAACATGTTTATGTTTTATTTTGCCTCTTTATCGGGGTCTATGAGAATGGTGATGCATTGCTACTTGTTCTAAACTCACTGCTACCACAGGGAATAAACACAAACCGGCTAAAGAATGAAAAATGTACTCCCAGACTAGAGCTATATGTCAGCTGTGCCAGAAAAGCATTGATTACGTGCCATTATTATAGATGCTTATTACACATTCATCTGGAAAAGAGTACAGTAATATCTAGTGAATAATGTAATAATTGAGCTGAGCATTAAATAACACTAACTGTCCTGTTATGGAAGATTGCCACTAAAACTTGCCATCAATGTTCCTCGTGATCACTGAGAGCTAAGGAAAGGCTTTTATTCTATCACACATGTATAATGCCAGCACTTCTATGATGCTGAGGAGATATTAATGTACATGCAATACAACCTGTGAAATCATAATAAGGTTTCTGTATTTCTTTTAGGATTGGTGGTAAATGAAGCGAGTAATCTGTTGTATGTACAATTTATGGCATAACGGTTGGAGTTTTACTTTATTATATCTATGATCCTAAATCTAGAGGAAACGTATCATCAGAAAATGACATATTTTTTTAACCAAGTTTTTCTTTTTTTTAGAAAACATCACTCCATCCACCACTGATGTTACACCTCATTTACGCCATTTATCTGCAGAAGACAAATGAAGAAAAACTCCAGCTTCCAAATGGGGTCATAATAATACTTATCTTCTAGCTTTATTCCTCTTTTAAAAAGTTTACATGCATTGTGAGGAAGGATTGGGATCAACAAGTGCAGAAGACTGAAACTAGCCTACTCGTTTTGATAAAAGCATCTTAATCATGCCTAGGTATACTATGTCAGCAGCTAGTCTTAAATTACCCGCCACTTAGGTCATGTGAGATATGGACATATTGCAGGATATTAGGTACACACGTGTAGTGTTACAGTTAATATGATGTTTTATTTGGTGGTAAAGCATTTAGCTTTTTTTGTTGGACAAGCGTATTGGCAACATCTGCATATGTCATGGCCACATCTGTAAAAACCAACTGTACTGATCCATGTATTGTTCCGATTGTCACCACTTCTGAATAGGCCAGCGAACAACTGTGTCCTTAAAGTAGGGGCTATTTTAGAAACATAATTATTGCCATTGTGTAAAATATAAGATAATGTAGATTATTATGAAGATTATTATCAGAACTATATCTTAATTCTTCTTATGTGAGGTGATTTTTATAAGATACATCCGACAGGGGTGCATCAGACCCCCTGTTCTTGTGATCTGTGGGTTATTTTATTGGTAAGAACAAATAATGTGCTAGATCTTAGTACCGCCAAATGTACATACATGTAAAATAGATCATCATAAAGGAGATACCGGCAGTTAAAGACATAGCTCCACATGTGAGTAGTATTTAAACCAACACTATCTGCAGCTATGGTCAAAACTACCGGTTGACTCCCTTTTTATATTTGAAGGTGCAGTGTTGAAAATAGTCATTAAATAGATTGCTAATATTCTTTTAGCAAGTGAAGGAAAAAACATGTTTACTATACTAAAGCCTAATGCTAAACTTTTAGGAAAGGTATAATCAGAATAGGACTTCTACATGGGGCTTCATCGTCTACCTTCATTCTGAAAGAATCCACTTTTTGTCACAGTTCGATCTCCTTTAAAGATTGAATGCTTATTTTTAAAATGATAAAAAGCTACTTTCTTTTTCAAGTTTTTCAAGCAATCTATATACCCAACTGTTTCATCCATCCAACCCCTGTATGGTAACTAACAGAATAAAATATAAGTATTGAGTATGAAACTTTACTGACAAGCAAGTAGTGTTGAGCCAACAGCAAGTATCTCTCAGTGGTGAGGATCTTAAAAAGGAAACAGAACAGGCCACAACAGAATTTAATGTAAGCCTCGGGCAGGAAATACATCTAAGGTTTCTGGAAAATGCATCTCACGGCCATCAAATGTAACATAATTGACAGGTAATATAGACAGAGAAAGATACTAGCATCCAGCTCTGAAATACATGTTGTTTCTCAAAGTAAACATGTTATGTATTCTAAGAACACAACTCTTCCAATCAATTTTTGCCGCAGGGGCTCAACACAGGAAGCTCATAATAGTCTCTATGACTATTACTAAAATTAAATGAACCTTTTCTTTGTTCTATGATACTTGATTTTCTAATAACACGATAATAATGCTCATAAATCAGATTGATGCTGATACAAACAATGTTAACTTCTCATGCAGAAAAAAACTCTTCTAAGCTTACACCATTTTGGAATCTTACAGTTACTTTATTTATTGGGTGCTATAAATATTTTATGATACTTATACATACTTATACATATACAGCCAAAGAATGATGTCTGGTACCAGTTTAATAGTGAAATCTGACATACTAAAAGGAGACCACTAACCACTTAAGGACATCCTACTTACAGACAACATCTACATACAGAAGGACCTCTCTGCCCAATGTGACCTCTGGATACTCTCAGGGTGCTATGATCAGCTGTATGGTGTCCATAATTAATATTGATAATCCTTGTTCCCATGATAGCACAAAATGTTGAAAATCCAATTGTCACAAACGCAAAAAACATTTTGTATGGAGTTAAAATGATAAAATATACAAGTACTGCCTTAAATGCAAATTAGGTAAAAACCTAAAAAACCTATCTTGTATGTAACTCAGGGACTGCCTGTATATAATTTATATAAGCAATTAATACTTAACAGGAAGCTCCACTTGCCTAGGCCAAGTGTATCTACATTTCTTCCCTAAAAACATACAGCAAAGTATACTTCCAATTGCATTTCCAGCAATGACATTACTGATCTAGTCTATGGACATTTTTAAACTTCTTGTTACTTTCTTGATCTTAATAACTTGAATCACTACTTGAATGAGATTGTACAACAGAAAACATCAAAGGCTTGTTGCTAGGATATGTCATCAAAATGCAAAAAGAGAAATTTCCTGTACATATCTATCAGGTAAAGTAAACCAACAGCTGCCGAGAAGGAGTTGACCACAAAAAGTTTCTAGTACTCTATAAATGGAAGAAGGGAGGTGGGCTGGAACTTTCCCTTAGGACCACAAATAAATAGGGTCACTTTAAAAGCTTGAAAATATAGTTTTTATGCATTTACACATATTTCTTAACTCATTACTGTCTGATTGCTGGTGGCCCTACTATTCTGGACTACACAGATCCCTAGAACAAGATATTCTAAATCCATAATTTATCCTTAGCCTGCCATGCTATTCAAATTCTATAATAATAATTATTATTTATAGAGCACCATTAATTTTATGGTTCTGTACAATCCATAAGGGGTTCACATACATAACATGAAGACATAAGACAAGAACAAATGCAATTACAAATACAAAACTACAGTGATTAGGAGACAAGCGGGAGGAGGACCCAGCCCTTGAGCGCTCACAATTTATTTGGGGGGAGATGGAGACACAAGGTGAGGGAAAAAAGCAGTGCAGTTATTGTGTGTTGTAGGTGATCCTGTATAAGTGGGTTTTTAGAACTATAAGAGCTGTATACATGAGCACAGTGATGTCTTCGGGGTCCCAATGGGGTTCCTTGGCAATAACACATTTATCACTTTTACTGTGGTTGTGTGATAAAGGTTACTTTTTGTATATTATAGATTTAAAGGAAACCTATCATGAGGAATCCACAGTCATGGCCAAAAGTTTTGAGAATGATACAAATGTTAATTTTTACAAATGAACTTTTTCCCCCAAAACACATTTCAACTTCATTTCAGGCCTTAAAATGAGCAGCTAACATTGTTTCAGTGATTGCTCCATTAACACAGGTGTTGGTGTTGATGAGGACAGGGCTGGAGATCAATCTGTCATGATTAAGGAAGAATCCCACCACTGGACACTTTATAAGGAGGCTGGTGCTTGGCATCATTGTTTCTCTTCTGTTAACCATGGTTATCTCTAAAGAAACACGTGCAGTCATTATTGCACTGAACAAAACTGGCCTGACAGGGAAGAGTATCGCCGCTACAAAGATTGCACCTCAATCAACAATCTATCACATCATCAAGGAATTTAAGGAGAGAGGTTCCATTGTTGCCAAAAAGGCTCCAGGGCGCCCAAGAAGGACCAGCAAGCGCCAGGAACGTCTCTTAAAAGTGTTTCAGCTTCGGGATCGGGCTACCAGCAGTGCAGCGCTTGCTCAGGAATGGCAGCAGGAAGGTGTGAGTGCATCTGCACGCACTGTGAGGTGGAGACTCTTGGATCAAGGCCTGGTGTCAAGGAGGGCAGCAAAGAAGCCACTTCTCTCCAGAAAAAACATCAGGGACAGACTGATATTCTGCAAAAGATACAGGGAGTGGACTACTGAGGACTGGGGTAAAGTCATTTTCTCTGATCCCCTTTCCTATTGTTTGGAACATCTGGAAAACAGCTTGTTCGGAGAAGACAAGGTGAGCAACATCCCCAGTCTTGTCTCATGCCAACTGTAAAGCATCCTGCAACCATTCATGTGTGGGGTTGCTTCTCAGCAAAGGGAATCGGCTCTCTCACAGTCTTGCCTAAAAACACATGAATAAAGAATGGTACCAGAATGTCCTCCAAGAGCAACTTCTCCCAACCATCCTAGAGCAGGCAACAATGCCTTTTCCAGCATGATGGAATACCTTACCATGAAGCAAAGGTGATAACTTAATGGCTCAGGGAACAAAACATAGAGATTTTGGGTCCATGGCCTGGAAACTAGATCTTATTCCCATTGAGAACTTGTGGTCTATCATCAAGAGACGGGTGGGCAAACAAAAACCCAGATCTTCCTAAAAATGTAAAAACCTTTATGGAAGCATAGTTGGTTACAAATCATGTTATTGGATGAAAATAATATGCTTAACAATTAGTTTTCCCAGACTAGGGATAAAAGAGAAAAAGGGTCTAGTCTACTACAACTCTAAAAAGGAAAAATGGAAACAGTAGAAAATTAAACAATCTGTCATATAAAGATTACATAATTTCAAAGTTTATACTGGTGTACAACTGCATCCCACTCCACACCAAGTGGGGGGGGGGGAGCTCCAGTTCCTGATGCAGATTATATTGCAATTCTAGTATACGTGGGATAGGGCTAACATATAATGCTGGCGCACGATGCAACTACGTTTAAGTCTTTCTTGCCAAACTGTGCAATATCTTTTAGTTTGCCTGGTTTAAGCAAAGAAAAATAGCACCATAATGTTGGTGAATTTGTATCATTTTTATTGAATTCATTTGTTTGATGAAGTCGCAACCCCTTTTGGAGGACACATCCCATTTGTCTTTCTGGTTAAGAAACTGTCTTCCTAAATGTGGCATTTTAGACTGTGTCAAAATTACGACAGAGTACTGTGGTAAACTATTTGATAAACTATCCCAATCTGATTCATTCAACAAATGGCAAACATTAGATGAAGACATTATTGTACTGTGGCTGTTGATATTTAAAGTCAAAAGAGTAGTATTCTTTTTCTTTTCTTTTTCCCTGCTTTGGGCCAATTGGCATCAGCCTTATAGGGCAGTGGTGGCGAACCTATGGCACGGGTGCCAGAGGTGGCACTCAGAGCCCTTTCTGTGGGTACCCAGGCCATCACCCCAGTGCACCAGACAGGATTCAAAGAATATTCCTGCAGTTCCAAGCAACTTAAAAGATGCTGCTTTTGGTCCTATATTAAAGTGATACTTACTTCGCTACTTGGGACTGTAGGAAGAGGGAGAATGAGTAGACAGGGCCGAATTATCTTTGGAGGACCTTCTGCTGGCCCAACGATTCTCTGTGTGCAGAGGGACACTGGAAAGAAGCTAAAATGATGCAAATTTTCCATCTTGTCCTCAAGAGGCCAATATGATAGAAAGTTGTTGAAGAACAGGGATTAATAAGTTAATGCTTTAATTTTTGGTTGGCACCTCGCAATAAATAAGGGTGGTTTTTGGTTGCAGTTTGGGCACTCGGCCACCAAAAGGTTCGCCATCACTGTTATAGGGTGCTTGTCTTTTTCTGTATCAACACAATATAATGTATAGTTTGGAGTTGACGGATTAATTTCTTTTTCTAACCTTTTTTATTATGATACCCAAGGAAACTTTGGGCCATATAGGCAACGAACTCTAAAAGTAAAAGGGCACACTGACATTTTACAAGAAAAAGAAAACAATAAAAGATTGCCTTTACTATTGCTTAATAGATGGCACATGTGACCCAAGTTTTGTTTTTATCCATCTAAATAACTACAAGATAGGGAAACCAGTGAGAAGGCAGTGGTAATGCTTGCACACAGATAATAGCCCAGGGATCACCAGTAACAGATGAAAAACATAACGTTATATACTGTTCCCATACAGTGGTCCCCTGCTACTTGGGCTTATTCAAGATAAGCAAAAGTTATCCCACTGTAGACTAGATAATAGTTAAATAGGCATTCCGGAAATATGAACGTCTTATACAAAAACCTATAATGCTATAAATAAATGAGTATAACAAACCTCACTGTCAATAGTCACAAAATGGAGCTTAAATAGTTTGATTTTATGAGTCACAAAATGTTATGGGCTTTCTAAAGTAGCTGGAGTTATCACCAAGATGGCCGCCACTGGAAACAACAAGTCCCATGATCCTTTAGTTCCCCGTAACAGCTCCTCGCTCTTATGCTCTGCTCCCACTGATGATGTAATAGACATTTTTGCTCTGTTACCATAGTAATAATGTGTAACTGCCTTCACTGCACATTACCTCTCACCACAACACTGGTGCAGGACATGTGATGTGGACATGTGACCAGTGACCATCTTCTGTTCTGTGTCTGCTCCATGCTGAGAAAATCAATGGACTAATTAAAGGGCCAGCAGCATTTCAATTCTTCATTACAGTGTATGTCCACAAAATTTTTCTGCTAAGAGGAGCAAAATTTTAAACAAAAGCTAATTACATATTAGCTTATATTTTAAGGACCCATTTGTATATGAGTTATGCTTATTCTCGTAAACTCTTTTTCAAAATGAATATATCTGCCTTCTTTTCTGTTGATATAAAAGGAAACAGTTGCTAACTTTCAATGGATGCCAAACATCTGCACACTGAACATGTGCCACGACAACACGCTACACAGATCCTAGCTAGAGTCCTTGCAATGACACAAACTAAAGGGGATGTCCAAGGCAAGAATGTCTATGAAATATGAGCTCTAGAAAAAAGTATTATTTGGTCTATTTGTTGTATAATGCACAGAAACCATGCTACAGTATATGTATTTAAGCAAATGTGACCGATATTGTAACATGGGATAACCCTTTGTTTTCTGCATTTACCATTATCAAAGAGGTTATGTATTTTAAATAATTCCAAATTTGCTAAAGTAAGACCAAGACCACAATGGAGGGAACCCACCTCAGCCTCATAAGATATGACTGTAGTTTTCAATTACTGCTGGAACTATAAACACTGTTGTTTTGCTGGAGCATCTAAACAGCATGAGCAGACTGTTACAAACAGTACAACTAAAAAATACGGTATATAATTCTTCATTTTATTGTCCAGAAAAACTTTTTATTTTTTTAGTAAAGGTAGAAAATCTTTCCAGACAATAATATGTCAAAATTCTCAGTTACTAAATAGACTTTTACTGTTATTGTTTTAACTTCCATTAATTATTATCTTGGGATCAAGGTCTGTTTAATTATTTGCTTTTCCCACTGATAGGGCACAGTTAAAAATAAAGTTAACTTTCTGATACTAGGAGTAAAGAAAAGTATATGATGCTTTTTCAGGTGCTGTAGTAAATAAATATACTGTATTTAGATGTTGCCACCTTGCACTTAAATATTAACAAATTCAGCCTTTCCCCCCCTTGAATCTAAAGTCAATATCTCATTATGAGAAAAGGAAAAACAAAAAATCTGTTTTTTAGATAGGTATCCAGCTATGTGTTGTAATACTTGATATTGGGGATCTTCTGTAGATTTGGTCATCTTTAAGATGACACTTTAAATGACATTCATATGCGGTAAATTCAGTTGGATGGAGAAGATTTGGATAGACACACCCATGTCTATATAAGGTCTCAGAACTGAGAATGAATATCAAGGAAAAACCTAGATATGAGGAGGAAAGAACTACATGTGGAAGGTATTGTTCTGAAGGAGGCTACACAAAATTTGCAGCACAAAAAAATCACAAGAGCACAGTCGCCAACATCATTATAAAATGGAAGAAGTTTGGAACAACTAAGATTCATCTAAGAGCTGTTTATCCCACCGAGCTAAGTACTCAGGAGAGGCAGGCCTTGGGGCGAGAGGTGACCAGAACCTAATAGTTACTGTGGCTACAAAGATTCTGTGTGAAGATGAGAGAAACTTTCAGAAGGTCAACTATCAATACAGCACTCCACTGTGAGTTTGACTGCTGACAGTACCTGTTACCAGCAGCAACAGGAACACCATCAACTAACTCCAGCACATCACCAGCTACTCCACCAGAACCAACACTTTAAGAAAGACACCAGCAGAACCAGCACCTCATCATCAGAACCCCTAGACCCCCTCAACAGCATTTGGCAATAAAGGTGCTGCCACAACTTCGCTTTGATTGTACAAAACAAAATGCTTCCTATACTATCCATATTACTAGCTGGACCAGAGGGGCCACCAGCAGCAATGCTACAGGTACTGGCAACCCCTCCAGTGGCACCAAGAGCATTGCAGGAAGAACCACCAATGACAGCATCAGCAGTACAACCACCAGTATAAGTACCAGTGGTAGCACCAACATCATCAGCTCCAGGCAATCACCAGCTAAACCACCAGAACCAACACCTTATGATCGGCAAGAGCACGATCAACACCTCATGAACAGAACCCCTAAGTCCGCTCAATAGCATATGGCAAGAGAGGTGCCACCGCAAATTTGCTTAAATTGTACAAAACATAATGGATCCGATGCGCTCCATATTACTCCAAGACAGAGTGCAATAAGTGACGGATATCCATAGATTTGCTCAGGAAAACAAGTTTGAACTTTATAATATGAGAATGATTACAGATAAAGAGCTGGTGAACCAGTCCTACTTGTTACCCCCACCCTCTCCCTCCTACTCCGCCCCCAACAACAATATTGCTTTGTGCTCTCATGTTTCCCGGTTTAAGTTATTAGTTGTTATCCTACCTAATGCCCGACCTGCTTACAAAGAAAGTTCTAACTAAAGTTTTATTTTATTGTATTGAGTTTGCAAAAAAAGCCCCTGTAAGAACGGTAAAAATTAATTCTCCAGTCTAATAAAAACTAAGATTACATTTTTGAGCCTCAATTCAAGGTTTTATGTCAACAAGATAACCAGGCATTGCTTAATATATGATTAAAACCATCCCTAAAGTGGAGAATGGTAGTGACAGTGTAATGCTGTGGGTTCTTTGTTAGGGACAGGAGATATTCCTAACTTAATCCCGATCCATAGTGCTCTGAAAAGAGCAGGTGTGCCTTCCAACACAAAAATGACCCTAATCACACACACTTGAGTTGCCCCAACAGAGTCCTGTATTGTCCTTAACTGTGCAACCCACAGAGACCTGAAAATAAATGTCTAGCAAAAACCTTCATCCACCCTGACAGATCTTGCAGCAAAGAATGGCAGCTATCCACAAATCCAGGTTTGTAACCTCATACCTAATAAGACTTAGTTCACTTTTTTCACATATTGTTTTAGTTGCAGCCTTGAAATATGAAAATAATAATACAACAGATGTTTTTGTGTTGTATCTTTTTACACAGTCATAGAAATGTTACAAAATTCTATACTTGCATTTGCTTTTGAGACAGATAATTAAAATAATTGTATTTTCTTATATCTGATTATATCCGATAAGAGTTTATCAGATTTCTGCCTTTTTTCTTTTGAAAAATAATTTATACAAATCTTCCATATCCCTTGCCAAAAAATATGCTCTGTAAAATATATGCATTTAATGCCAGTATTGGTTTTCTGAATGTACTACATCCACATAGTTCTCAAAATATGTAGTAAGTATTTGAAATATTAGACTGAAATTGAAATAAGAGCACTTACAATGGGCATATTGTTAAAATGCATCTAGGCATAAACAATTATTTTCCATTGTAAATGACCTACTATTTTTAAATAATTTTGAAAAATAATGCTTATTATTATATCACTGCTAATGCTACTATTTTATATGCGTGAATTTGTATGTGGCTGATGTAAATCAGGGCTGTTGAGTTGGTAAGCCAAACCTCAACCTCTTTAAACTCCGACTTCTGACATATACGGGGCATGTTTAAGAGATAAATTTACAGTAATAATAACACTTATCACTATTATGATACAATAACAAAACAGAATACCTAACATGTTTATGATTTTATGTTCTTCATTTATATATGCTTTTTAGGGAAAGGGGCTATAAATTATTATTTCTGGCTTTAATGGTATTGCAGTATATTGTGCAAATACTGCTCATCCGTAACAGCCTGCCTCCGGATCACTACTGCTGAATGACTGGCCTGAAAATCTATGTTAACTCCAGCAATTGGTACAAAATTGCGGTACCTAGTATAAAGTCTCTGCTCTGAAATACAGATGACACCTGCCCTTTCTGGAGAGGGCTCAGCCTTTGAGCTCTCTTCACTCAGCCCTTACTAGAGAATGACCTAATATCCCATTGTGGTGCGCCTGAAGTTCAATAAACGCCACCATAGAGCTTGTGTTGTAGTTATTTAAGCTAAAAACAAAAAATGGAATAATATATCTTTTTGTATATTTTCTTCCATTTGAACAAACTTTGTCTCATAAAACTGCATCAGAATGTCCACATTCTCAGGCTGAAAGCAATGGACCCATGCCTAAGTAATGACAGTAGAAAAGACTGCCTAAGTCATAAATATGGATAGAAATAGGACCTGCTCTGAAGTTTGTGGTGCAGGCAGTAGACTCACATACAGGGCTATGAAAACCCTGCACGTGAGTCCTTTGAAAAGCATTTGTATGTGCTTTATCCATTGAATTCATATGTAGAAAACAAACAAAAACAACATTGATGCACAAGAAGCCTTAGCCTGGGGATACCCATGTCAAATTTGCTGCTGAATATCCATCAGGGATAGTAACTTATATGTTTCATGAAAACTAGAGCAGCGGAAAAATATAGCAAAGTACAGCAAATCTCTCACAAACATCAACTTTGCTTTGGAAAGCTTCAATTTCACAGTTGGAATATCTGACATTTGATGTGGCCCCAACCTTGAACATTTAGCCTGGGATAGGGCAGCCATTAATATTCACTGAAATATGGACCTGGAGTTAACAATATGTGCAGACATAATGTGGAATGACATCATAACATTTTTACTAGTTAAATACTAGTTCTGGAGGGATGCAGTGAATGTCAGCACCTGAAATGGCTGAATTTCTGTGGGTCCAGATCCCTGCACCTTGTTTAGCCTGGTACATATGACAATAAATCAATGATAATCAATTCAGACAATAAAAAATATTTCTTCAACATGTAAATCAAGCCTAATCTAGTTCTCTAAAAGATCCAGTGTCTTTGGTAAAACTAACATATCCAGATGCACAATGTTACTGAGAAATCAAGCTGAAAAAAGTCTGCAGTTATTAAATGTACCCTTATGCTGCAAATACTAACTTCGCACATTCAGAAATTTACAACCAGACCGTTTCCATTGTGGTACTTACAGAATTAATGATCCCTCCCAAAGCTTTAAATCCACCATTAACAGGAAACACATGTTCTTCTGAGTCAGCAATCTTTATCAGCTTCAGAAAATAAATGAAAAGTGTTAAAAAACATAAAATATATTAAGGGGAATGTGTTAAGCTATTTTTTCAGACATCTAGAGTAATTTGCACAAAAAAATGCTTTCCATCAAATTTATCAAGGCTTTTAGACCTCTTTTCTACACTTTTCCAACTTGTCCAACTAAGTGGGCGTGACCTAAAAAAGGGGCATAGTCTTTGGAAAAGTAGACGTGGTCAGGTGGAAAACAGACTGGACCAAAAAAAAATACACAACAGTTTTAAACTGTACCAGAATTTATCATCACAGTGATGAATATGGCACAGCAAAAAACTAGTATCGTCTGACTTTGCAATTGCGGACTTGGACTATATTAATGCATTACCCTCATTGTGTCAGAATTTATTTTGTTGGTTACAGCGTTTAGCATATAGGATAATTATTTTTGTTTAGGATTCTATTTATTTTTCAAGAGGGTTTATTTCATTTTTTAAAAATTAATTAAGCCTCTCATGGCAGTGGAACTTATGTCATGGGTGCTAAGGGGTTGCACTCAGAGCCGTCAACATGGGCACTTAGACTGTAACCCCAGTACAGAGTTCGGCAGACAAGCCTCCTCCCGCTGTGTAAGAAAGAACAGGAATGTTCTACGCTCATTGCTATTTTAGTGTGACACATCCTTGGCTGCCTGAAACTGCAGCAGGTACAAGAAGGAGTGCACAGGGCTGGACTATCTTTGGAGCTCCTGCGATTCTTCCCAATTAGGGGACACTAAAGGGAAACTACAAGTAATACAAAATTGCCTAAGATGCCAATCCGATTGAAAGCTGTGATATTACAATATAAGAAATACGTGGCATCAAGATTACTCCACCGATTTACTGACGGCATTACCTTCTGTATTTCAGGTATTCTGTGGACACATTTTCCTGGGCAATCCGTATCTGGTAAAGTTCATGTTTTAAGACCAATGTATTATACTTTGGATTGCATTCCATATTTAAAATGACAAAATAAATGGAAAAATTAAAAAATAAGATTTGCATAATATTGAGGGCCAAGTATTTATTATATTATATCATATGGGGTGATTCCCTAGCTTGAGCACCACTGAATATGTGACATATCTAAGGAGTGACATGTATATACCTATTATTAAAAGCTGTGACAGCAGGTAGCTGTCAAGTTTCTGTTTGAATTGTCTTGTTGGCACTTTTCAATAAATAAGTGGGTTTTAGTTGTAGTTTGGGCCACTTTGTCTATAAAATGTTCGACATCACTGCCCTATGGTCATAGAACCTGAGGTGGGCTAATTATACATAAAACATACTGCAACAGGGTGTAATGTGGCTTGCTACATGACTTGACTGGGAGTCTCGGAAAGGCTTCCAGCTGCCTGCTGTAATCTCACACAGTGGGAGGGGGAAGCATTCCTGCACAGTGTAACAGCCTGTAAAGCCAAAGCACAGATGGGCTTTGGTGATGCCCCCCAGAACCCTTCTGGATCATTAGCATAATTTTTAAAAATGATTTTAGAAGGAAAGAGGCCATGGATAACAAATATGGATTATCACAGTTACAAATCCTCGAACAATGACCATGGTTTAGCATGTTTGATTTGATGGTAGAGTTCATTAAATGTCTGAGATTGCTGCTTATAGAGCAGAAATGTGCCCTGTATGGCTAACTGAATTTCTCACTCACAATAATTGACTATGGAGGAAAGTGTTTAAAAAACAACTGTTAAGAAATTGTCTACATGAGAATTATGAAGTCTTTATACACTGTGGGAGAGCACAATAGTCACAACAAAGTTTTGTTTTTTTAAAAAAAATATTACGTTTCTAAATGGCTCCAAGCTTAAGTTGAAACACGTAGTCTAGTAAAAGACAAACCCCATAAACTAAACATTTAAAGGTAATTTTGGAGCACCATTGTTTTGTGTTAATCTAGTACATATCTTTCTTTATGGCACCCAACAGCACCTGTACTGTACTACACAATGCTGTATCTGTCAGAACCAAGGTGCTATACAGCACTTCATATACTACTGCCAAAATAATTTCAGCTTCGGTACATAAGATTGCTAAATAAAATTTATACCCACCTGCTCAATCTTGAAGTCCAGAACTCCAACACAGTAGACTCTAGCCCCCATACCTCGAGCTTTATCAGCCTGAAAAAAGCATAAAGAAAAAGGCCCAGTGAAATAGCATCTGAAGTAAAATTAATAAAAGAAATCAGATGAGTGACAGCGAATAAAGTATAGCACTCACCTCTTTTACTGTCAACACAGGAATCTGGTCAGCCAGCTTGCCATCCGTCAGAGCAATAATTATAGTAGCCGTACTTCTTCCTCCTGCCTTCTCAATCTGCTCATTTGCCTATAAAAATTGAGTTTTCTTGGTTGATTTAAATTCATAATATTCATGTGTGGCATTTCTTATTGATTGTATACTCATGACCAACACTGCCACAAACACACAGAATCGTAACATGGATGTCACAAAAATCAATTATTTGAGATCCAATACCTAGTTTCTAGATTTAGCAGAGATGTGACTAAACATTGACCCCCACAAACACACAAAAGAGTGGCAAAGAAACTTTTTTATGGATCTCCTCTGGTTGAACACTATTAATGAACAATGGTGGCTAGTGGATGGTTCTTCTCAGAGGTTTTTTTATCATGACAGAACATTATCATCTTAAAGGGTTGTCCAGTCACAACTACTGTATATACTGGCGTATAAGACTACTTTTTAACCCCTTAAAATAATGGCTACAGTGGGGGGTCGTCTTATACGCCGGATATACGGGGGCCGCACTGTGTGAGGTGTTTTTTTTCCCCGGTCAGGGCGCAGAGAGCCGCTTCCTGGGACCGCCGCACATGCGCGGCAGTCCGCCTCTCACGGTCATTAGAAGAGGCTTAGTACGCGCTGACGGGGCGGCGCGCTGTATGCTAATGCAGCCACCCTGTCACAGCGGTCGGCGTCACAGAGCTGGGGGTCACAGGCGGCACTTACAGAAGCATGTCGGAACTTCATTAATATCGCAGCTTACAGTTATGATCACCAGGCACTTGCTCTCTTGTTTGTTTTGCAAAGTTTTAAGCAGACTTTTTTTCTTTTGGGAGAGGGGTAGTCTTATACAGTGAGTATATACCAAATTCTATATTTTTAGGGCAGAAGTTGGGGGTTGTCTTATACGCCCAGTCGTCTTATACACCGGCATATACGGTAGTTAGCCCACAGAACAGGAGCTAACTTTCTGATCAAGGGGCGGGAGATCAAGAACGGGGATCCTATGTAGCTGCCTGGACCCCAATAGCATGGAGCAGCCAGTCGCACATGCATCCTGCTGCTATATTCATCTCTTTGGCAATGATGGAGGTAGGAGTGCCATACTCCTATATCTCCGTCAGTTTGTAAACAGAGAATGTAAAGGCAGCGCGATCGGCCACTGCATTCTATTGGAGTGCAACGGGGGTACAATAGACTCTTGTTCTTGTGATCCGTTGGGGGATCCATCACTGCATCCTCCTCCAATCAGCAAGTTAGATCCTTGTTGTTACTGGAATACCCCTTTAACTATCATGAATTCTTTGTGATTTTTTTTTCTCCATAAATTGTGCTTGAATCTGGGGAGTAGGCACCTAACACAGCTTCTCATCTGAACACAGCCCTAAAATTCTAAGACTAAGTTACTACTGGGGTAGAAATCTAGTCTGTGGTCTGTGATCAGTTAAGGAATGACGTAGTCACCAGATGCTGTTCAGCTACATTTAGATTTTACAAAAGAAATGAAAGCCACATGATTCTGCTGCATTTGCTGAATCACGGATCATTTTGAATTAATTTGTCCTAAATTGTATTGCATATAATCAAACTCACACAGGTCATACGGTAATAGTATTTTATGTATAATATATTTAAGTGGATTATATTGTTTTTCCTACTGTTTTCTAACAGCATCCTCGAACCGAAAAGATATAACACCTGTCTTTTAATAATAATTCCTTTATTTATATATATATATATATATAAATTGCTGCACAGACCTTGCCAATCAGTCCCTGTCCCTATGGGGCTCACAATGTAATCACACAAATATAATGTTTTGCATTAAAATGTAACAGTTCAAATCACACCCTTTTCCTAGTATATCCACTTCCAAAAATGCCCAGTCTCACAAAACATAATAGCAGGAATGTAAGTAGGAGAGGCGGGTCCCATACCAAACTTCTGAATGGGGTCTCTTACCCCCTCAGAAAATATACATATTTGTTTACCCTTACATTTATACACTCATGCACACAGTAAAAATTATTTACTTAAAGAGGACCTGTCACCTGTACAGACGGCACTAAAGTAAGCAGTTCCTAGTGCTACAACAGATGCAGGAGTGTTACACTGCTAGTGTTATCGGAAACCTCCAATAACACTAGCAGGAACTGCCACTAGAAATGTCAAACCGTGCTGTAAGAGGTCCGGCGTATTCATGAGGGGGTCGTCTGAGACGCAGCCTCTTCCCTGGACTGCCCCGCCCACTCTATAGGACGCCCTGCTCCCTATGAACACGCCAGACCAGTTTCTAGTATACGAAGGTGGTTCAATAAGTGTTAGAAATGAAGCCAGAATTTTTTCAATTTTTTTTTTTATTTTTCAACATAGTCCCCCTTTAGAAAGATACACTTCTCCCAACGTTCCCATATGTTTTTATTTTAAAAGAATTGATTTAGTATTAAATGGTACAAGCAAATTTAAGTATGAGGTTTGACACTGAATTATTGGATAAACGGAAGCTTTAAAAGAAATGTTCCTGTTATAATCTACTCAGGGGGGAACTACGATAGGTGGGGCCCTGCAGAAAATTTGTGGTTAAAGGGGTTGCCCACAAAATCGTAATCCTAAAATGATAAAATAACTTTTAATTATTGTATTCACAATTGTATTCATTTTTTGGGGCTTTTTTTGCTCTGATTACAACTGCAGACACCCAGTGTAAAATTCGACTTTTTGGGCAGGGACTAGCTGAGCTGTCACATTATAATTTATACATAGATGTATAATTTATAAGTAAGCTGCACCGAAAGATTTACATGTAACTTTTTGATACCCAACAATACATTGCAAGGTGGAAGAGGAGCAGATGCTGCACGTTTATGGTCCTGGTGGTGTAATATGCATTATATGCAATGAAGCATATTAACTCCTGCTTCACCACACATGCAGAATATTAACCCTCACTCAACTACATCAGGGGTTAATTGTGTGACATGTCAACGGAAATTAACCTTTTAAGCCACATACTTGGAGGCTAAAATTAAGGGGTTAATAAAGTGAGTTGTTCATCTGCCTAACTTATGGTAAATCATTAGTAATCAGAGCCTGGATCATTATGGTGTGCACAGAGCAGGTTCAGGGCATGGTGCTTGGAAATCTTATCAGAGATAGAGGTGGCCAGGGGGAGAGAGATTGGGAGGAGGATTGAATAGTGTGGGGATTCATATTTTTAGATGGTGCTGGGCAGCCACAAGCAGATTCGGAGGAGGTGGAGCTCACATGAATATAGGTCTGGGTGACTGGGAAAATGCCACCTATCTGATCTTAGTTATGACTTGGTTATGGTTGGCAACCAAAAATCTAAACAGAGGGACTAGTGGAGGCAGCTATTGGATCTATGAAACACTGCAGAACATCAAATTACAGAATATGTTATTTTGACATTCTGAGAATATACAGTATGTGAGAATTGTTTTTGTAGGAACACCCTTGAAGTCATCCTGTACATAAGCATGAACATCACAGGCTGAAATACACACTGTTGCAGCCTGAGGTGCCCATACACAATAGTAAGCACATGAGAATTACCACTTACTGCCAGGCTTTACCACCTATTTAATTATAGCAAGTAAAGGTGCACCCTATCATCAACTAGTAAGTCAAGTGCATTTACCTTCACAAGGATGCATTATGTAGAGGTGCCATAATGTGTTAAAGGAAAGCTGTCATCAAAAATTGACCTAATAAACCACTATCTGTATGTTGTCATACCTTCCAGATCATGCTTCTTTCATGACCCTGTATGACGGCATCATCCAGAAAATAAACTTTGAAGTGAGATGTAAAGTGTTTGTATAAAGTCAAGGAGGTGGAGATTTTAACACTGAAGTCAAGGACTCTCTTCCTTAGAAACCCCTTTTCGCTGTAACTGATGGTCCTGCATCCAATTACCAGATCTCCTGAAGTCTGATGCATGATGTCAATCACAGTAAAGAAGAGCTCCCACCTTAACTTCAATGTTAAAATCTCCACATCTTTGACTTTATACCACCATGTACCATGAAAGAAACAAAAACTAGAAGGTGTTACAATGCTTGACAATTTATTTGTCGCGGTTTATTAGGCCAATTTTTGATGACAGGTTCCCTTTAAAGAAGATCTACAATGTTGTCTTCTTGGCTAGTCCAAAATGTTATACCATAGTAGAGGACTGTGCAGTTAGTGCTGTATACAGTAATACTGCACATGACCTTGTGCCACACAGTAATTGTGCTGTAACAGTTACAAATGTGAAATGCAGTAACTACAACAACTCTTTCATAGCAACTAAGTTTGATGCATAACACTAAAGCTTCAAATATGAAGTAGGAGTTGTAAAAGTTGAATAATGAGCCTCAATTTTCTGACCCACTGTCTCGGCTTCTTTTCTAAAGTCAGGAGTCAGACTGGTAAGGCTTCTGCATTCTACTAAGAGGACAGAGAAAGTCTTAAAACAAAATAATTGTAATTAGACAACGATATACAATAGCGGATAAGACATGAGAATTAGATATTTTGGCATATTCTGAAATGAATCAACAATCAAACAGATGCTGTGGTTCCTCAAATGGTGACTTTGAGCTAAAGGGGTTGTATGAGAGCACTGCTGTTTTAAGGGTCTTTACAAATTGTATCACTCATGTCTAAGGCAAATGTCGACATCAGTGTCAATATCACTGTAAGACTACACACCTGTTAATTCTGATAGGAATAAGCAGCAGCAATTTTTGGAAGCAAAAATTTGTTAAACATATAAAAAGAACATACAGAAAGAAAGTTATATATTTATGCAGGTTTCTGGTGTTAAACATATGATTTAGGCATGGGGCACAGGGTCAGTTTTTGCACTCTTATACGACTTTCACAAAGAATGGATCATGTGGGGGACAGGCTAAGTGGGAGGGCCCATTTGTCAGGAAGTAGCATATATTGTAGCTCAATCTACACCAGGCCAGACCATCAGAGTTTGAGATTCAAAAGCAGATACCTCACAATGAATGGAGTAAGAGGAAAGTTTAAAGGGGATTCCTGTGCTTCTAACATTTTTATATATGGCTTGAGGGGGGGGCTATAAAAAAAACTTATATTCACCTCTTAGGCACCCCTGTTCCTCCATGGCCTCGTCCATCACTACTGGTCTTTGTGTGTTTATAGAGGCTGGTGCTCCTGTACACTGTATCAATCTATAGCAGTGACAGGCAGTCGTATAGGAAAACAGGAGCATAGAAGGAGGAGAGTATAAGCATTTTATGTTTTATAGCAACTCCATGTCTTATATAAACATTTTTAAAATCCTGGAAAACACCTGTATGGCGCATAAAGTGACATCCTTCTTAAAACTATTCTAAAGTTTTCAAATGAATTAAGAACTAGCAAAAAAACATTGAATTATAAACAAGGATAGAACTACTATGTATCACTTACTTGCATAAAGCCTTCATGCATGTATGTTTCACCAGCTGGTATTACCTGACTCAAATCCTTAAGTCCCTTAGTAATTTTGGATCTGTAAAAAAAAAATTGTGTTACAAACTTTTGCTCTTCCATCATCTGTTTTGGACACTTCCTAATTCAGTGGTATGGAAGACCAACAATTAAATACTTTGCCAAAGATTGCCAATAATGTACTGAACATATCAAGGATGTGGAATATAGAACAACGATTAAACCAAAGAGACAAAAATTCCACCACAATAGGGTCACTTAAAGTAATAAAAAATCAATTTTTATTTTCAATGTATCTAAAAATCATTAATACAATTAGACAGATGCTCAGGGGACAATACCCCTGGCTGGAAATGGCATGGGTACAAGTCAGACATCTATTGCTGTGTAATTTGCAAGTGAAACAAGATACTTAATTGATATATACAAATGGGAAAGGAAAAGGAAATGATACAATAGCCAATTCACATGTATAGATAGAGAACAGTGCAGTACTGTTTGATTGGCTAATTCAGTGGTATGTATACCTTTAAGCCAACATTGCATAAATCAATACTATATTGTGTGAATGAGCAAAGACACTGGGGCACATTTACTAAGAACAGTGCAAACTGTGCCTGTGTAGTGTGCCGGGGGCACAAGATTCAGGATTTCTGGCGCACATTCTGCATTAATCTGGCGCTCCCTGCACTGCCTCGACAGAGTGCACCTATTTTTTTTGTGCACCTTTAACATAGGGCTTGCAACACATTTCTGTCAGACTTTGCATGTTAAATCTGAGCACTGAGCACTGAGCACTGGAACACAGAAAACGCAGTGCAGAAATTTGTGTTGCCTACAGCAGCTGCACCACAAAACAGACACGTATGTCACAAATGTGGTGTGGGCACTTCTTAAATACCTGTGAAAGCAGTGTGCCCCTAAAAGAATGTGCAAAGTCCAACAGAAAAGTGTCGCACAGCCCTTAGTTTTGGCATTATTTGACTTTTTAGCAGTGTCTGTATAAGGTGTTATCATGCTGGCTTTGCAGAATCAACAATGTAGAGTTCTTACTACGGTGTTAAAAAAATTGTGTCACCAGAATTTTACCCCTCACACTAGTAATACCTGCTAGTAAACATTTAAAAGACCCATATCACCTAAAATGATCTGCCACTAAGGCACTTATCAGTGCCTCTGCACAACATCAGTGGCTTAGAAGCCCTGAAATAATAGCAAATAATGTAAATGATGCTTCACTTCTTGATGTATCAAATATCCCCCAAAGAGTCAGATTATGAATAGAAGACTGCTTGCTTATCCAGGCTGCCATTGATCCATGCCTCCTTCTTTTGATTGAAAGCTCAGTGTATCTTCATAAACTGCACATGCTCTCACCATTTCACACACCCCGTGATCGGCAAACGGTGATGGGCGGAGCCAACATAGACAAAGGCGCATAAAGTTTGGTAAATATTTTACTGATGGAAGGAGGCAGATTTAAGCTGGGATGCCTGCGCTGCACTTTTCAACAAAGGCACAGTGGGGATGAGTAAGGTTTATTGTGCCTGTTCTTGATGACAGGTTCCCTTTAAAAAGTAACAATTGAGCCCTATAATAAACCTAGATTTGACTTTCTAGGGTGGGAAATGGAGTGGATTTGCTGCTGCTATGCCATCTGCTCTGTGACTCATAAGTTTTAGAGGACTAGTGTGGATCTTACATGTAATAAAATGACAGTCCTCACGGCTTGCACTTTATCACTGGCACTTGTCAGCGGGATTAGAATAGCATCACTGGAATTTATGAGCAGGGCTACACAAAACACTATGTCACAAACAATAGGACTACAATAGAATCATATTACTAGCAAGGAATAGCATAGCAGCAAGAAAACTTGGCATCGGTAAACACTTGGTCATGAACTATATCACTTAATTTGGCTCTGGCGACTGTTTTTAATTTTTATAAAATAGAAGGGGTTTTGTATAATCTTGAGTAAGTTACAGGCCTAAACCCAGGCAAATCTCTTGTTTGACAGATATTATACTTTGTTAAGGAATTGAAATCAAAATCAATCAAAATCTGTACATATAAACTCTGTGGGGGTCATTTACTAAGGGCTCGATTCGCGTTTTCCCTACGTGTTACCCGAATATTTCCAATTTGCGCCGATTTCCCTTCTCTGATTTATACACCCTTCTCTGTCACAGTTTTCATTTATACCAGCACCCTGAGGACACCAATAAAGCAGAAAAAAGTCCCAGGTCGAGCTGTCACTTTAAAATAGCTCTGTGCACAGCAAGTCCTGGGCTGTCTGGGACTGCAGGAATATACCTGGAGTCATCTCTGGTGATGGCCTGAGTGCCCATAGAAAGGGCTCCGAGTGCCATCTCTGGCACCAGTGCCATAGGTTAGCCATCACTGACCTGCACTATAATGAGGCAGTATTACCAAATACAGCCAAACATGAAGACACGTTATATAAATTAGTATTAGCAAGTTGTTATGACTTTTTAAAGTAAAATAAAATTATATGTAAAGGGTCTCTATCAAGAAACTCTGGTCTTGTATGTCAAGCCACACAACAAAGGGTCATGAAGCACATAGACTCCTGAGCCGCTGACCACTCTAAAAAATAAAATTCTGTTCAGGGGGATTTGAAACGACAAAGCATTGTGGGTAAATTATATTTGAAGTACAAATTAATTTGTGATTTGGAGCAACTTATCAACTTAGTGGATAAAAAGCTGCACATGGACAAGCCTTCCCCTTGGCATGTGACCCATGTAAAAAACTTTAGCATTGCAACAAACTTTTCAAGTCTCCACTGCTAAGACCTGTTTATTTTAAATTCTTAGACGCTATGATCACAGTTAGAAATGAAATTTACTAAATTACGTGTAGACCTTTTGTAATGTTATGGTAAATATAAAATATATGATTATAAATAAATTAGGCAAAAACATAATATCGTTAATCCAGAGAACATGAATCATAGCAGATAATTCAATATGACAAGCCTGCTTTCCTTTTTCCTGGTAATAATGATTATTTTCAGGAAATAGGAAATTAATAAAATAATGTGAAATCTGTATTATTTTTAAAAAATACATGTGTGTAGAAAATGCAGTGTTCTGGCATACTATTCTATGTACTTTTGTGCACAGATGTTTCTATGTATCAACTGAATTGCTAAATGTCTGGAAAAATATTTGTTGAATCTGCATCAAAATTGCCCGCCAACGTTAGCCTGGATTGATTTGGCAGACAATGAAATTTGCTGTGTATTAATTAAAGCATTTCATGCAGTGTACATATTTTGTTTTGCACTTCATAGTTTGCTATTTTGACATGATGTTTTTTTTTAAATAAAAAATGAACGTAAATAATATATGAGCAGAAACTATGAAAATATTTTTAAAAAGTACTTTCATTTTGTTCTGCTAAATACCATTATATCATAGGCTATATACATATATAATAATGTATAGACAAACTAAAATGCTACAAAATCTCATTGTCCTACTTTATTAATATAGGTGTAAGTCATGATTGCCTTATATATTTAATTCTACCAATATTACTTATTAAGGCCCCTTCCACACTTGCGTTGCAGATCACGTCAGAGTTTGATCAGGGTGCGATCAGGGTTTGGTCAGTGACTTTTGCAAGTCACGCGTGTGAAAAACGTACCATACAAGTCTATGGAGACGCATCAAAAAACGCATTGCACTCTTAGACACATGCAAGTCCAACGCAATTTTCAGTGCAATGCTTTTTTGATGCGTCTCCATAGACTTGTATGGTGCGTCTTTCACACGCGTGACTTGCAAAAGTAGAGCATGCTGAGATTTAAACGCGTGTTAAAGAAAGTGCGTGTGTGCGTGAAAAAAAATGCAAGTCTGAAAAAGCCCATTGATTACAATGGGTCAGAGTGCAATGCAAGTTCTGCACGTCAAAAGCACGCACAGAACACAAGCATGAAAAACGCAAGTGTAGAAGGGGCCTTAGTTGTCTGAAAAGGAATGGGATCAAGGCCTCCATATCAGGCATCAGGCTTACGGGATGATGTAATTGCATGTAGATCACAGACTTATCACATGGGGAGGAACAAACTCCGGTCAATATTACATATTATTGATTAGACAAGCTCTTGTCACACAATTATAATAATAATTATAATTGTACAGCTCTCTAACTGTATAACTCAGGTTTGTTAGATTTTTTAAGAAAAATATAATGAGAAGGGTTACAACATAATAACCCATGGGGAAAGTGGGATCCAACAGTGAAAATGGGGCAGTCATAGTCTCTCACTATAAAGGTTAAAGATATACACTCACCGGCCACTTTATTAGGTACACCTGTCCAACTGCTCGTTAACACTTAATTTCTAATCAGCCAATCACATGGCGGCAACTCAGTGCATTTAGGCATGTAGACATGGTCAAGACAATCTCCTGCAGTTCAAACCGAGCATCAGTATGGGGAAGAAAGGTGATTTGAGTGCCTTTGAACGTGGCATGGTTGTTGGTGCCAGAAGGGCTGGTCTGAGTATTTCAGAAACTGCTGATCTACTGGGATTTTCACGCACAACCATCTCTAGGGTTTAAAGAGAATGGTCCGAAAAAAGAAAAAACATCCAGTGAGCGGCAGTTCTGTGGGCGGAAATGCCTTGTTGATGCCAGAGGTCAGAGGAGAATGGCCAGACTGGTTCGAGCTGATAGAAAGGCAACAGTGACTCAAATCGCCACCCGTTACAACCAAGGTAGGCAGAAGAGCATCTCTGAATGCACAGTACGTCGAACTTTGAGGCAGATGGGCTACAGCAGCAGAAGACCACACCGGGTGCCACTCCTTTCAGCTAAGAACAGGAAACTGAGGCTACAATTTGCACAAACTCATCGAAATTGAACAGTAGAAGATTGGAAAAACGTTGCCTGGTCTGATGAGTCTTGATTTCTGCTGCGACATTCGGATGGTAGGGTCAGAATTTGGCGTCAACAACATGAAAGCATGGATACATCCTGCCTTGTATCAACGGTTCAGGCTGGTGGTGGTGGTGACATGGTGTGGGGAATATTTTCTTGGCACTCTTTGGGCCCCTTGGTACCAATTGAGCATCGTTGCAACACCACAGCCTACCTGAGTATTTTTGCTGACCATGTCCATCCCTTTATGACCCCAGCAGGATAATGCGCCATGTCATAAAGCTGGAATCATCTCAGACTGGTTTCTTGAACATGACAATGAGGTCACTGTACTCAAATGGCCTCCACAGTCACCAGATCTCAATCCAATAGAGCATCTTTGGGATGTGGTGGAACGGGAGATTCGCATCATGGATGTGCAGCCGACAAATCTGCGGCAACTGTGTGATGCCATCATGTCAATATGGACCAAAATATCAAAATTGAGACAGTTCTGAAGGCAAAAGGGGGTGCAACCCGTTACTAGCATGGTGTACCTAATAAAGTGGCCGGTGAGTGTATATCTCAAATGTGCAAAAAAAAGTTTCAAAAAGAAAAGAAAAAGAGGAGAAAATTATAAGATAAATGACCCCCCCCCCCCCCATGACTGTTAGGGTTTGCAAAGCTTTTTAAGAAGGTTGCAGGGGTCTCATTATTATTTGTGAACTATTGTTATGTTTAAAACACTGGTGACACTTAGATTGGACCTAAATGGTAGCATTTCTTTATCATTAACCTTTTACAGGACTAAAAAATCTAAACATTTGCAATGGCTATGTATCATATCAAACTCTGAATTCCCCATGCAAAGGGTGTGTGTTTTGCTGTGACCTATTGTAAATCACGATTCTATTTTCTTTCAATAAAATTTTGCTGAAACTAAACAATCTTCACATTTGCAGCTAATGCTCAAATCCTTATGATGTCATCAGTTGAAAGGGGTGTAACTAGTTCCTGTTAAAATGCTCACTTAAGTATCTACTCCTGGGTGTGATTACATGTCTTTATGCGATTTTTGAAGTCAAAATTTATATAGATCTGGTTTTGGTTTCAAGAACTCCATAAAGAAAAAGCCTGAACACGTAAACACACCCTAAGTGTCCCTAAGCAGATCATATTATGTAATCTTTTAGCAACAGACAGTACAAACCAAAAGTTTGGACACACCTTCTCATTCAAAGAGTTTTCTGTACTTTCATGACTATAAAAATTGTAAATTCACACTGAAGGCATCGAAAATATGAATTTACACATGTGGAATTTTATAATTTACAAAATAGTGTGAAACAACTGAAAATATGTCTTACATTCTAGGTTCTTCAATGTAGCCACCCTTTGCTTTGATTACTGCTTTGTACCCTCTTGGCATTCTTTTGATGAGCTTCAAGAGGTAGTCACCTGAAAAGGTTTTCACATCACAAGTGTGCCCTGTGAGATTTCTTGCCATATAAATGGGGTTGGGACCATCAGTTTTGTTGGGCAGAAGTCAGGTGAATACACAGCTGATAGTCCTACTGAATAGACTGTTGGAATTTGTATTATGGCTAGAAAAAAGCAGCCAAGTAAAGAAAAATGAGTGTCCATCATTATTTTAAGAAATGAAGGTCAGTCAGTCCGAAAAAATTGGAAAAACTTTGAAAGTGTTCCCAAGTGCAGGTGTAAAAACCATCAAGCGCTTCAAAGAAACTGGTTCACATAAGGACCAGGAGTCACCTCTGCTGCAGAGGAGAAGTTTTTAACAGCAGCTCAGATTAGAGACCAGGTCAATGCCACATAGTTCTAGCAGCAGACATCTCTACAACAACTGGAGACTGTGTGCAGCAGCCTTCATGGTAAAATAGCTGCTTGGAAACCACTGCTAAGGACAGACAACAAGCACAAGAGACTTATTTTGGCTTAAGAACACAAGGAACGGACATAAGACCAGTGGAAATCTGTGCTTTGGTCTCATGAGTCCAAATTTGAGATCTTTGGTTCCAACCACCGTGTCTTTGTGCAACACAGAAAAGGTGAACGAGCGGACTCTATGCCTGGTTCCCACCGTGAAGCATGGAGGAGGAGGTGTGATGGAGTGGGGGTGCTTTGCTGGTGACACTGTTTATTCAAAATTGAAGGTATACTGAACCAGCATGGTTACCACAGTATCTTGCAGCAGCATGCTATTCCATCCGGTTTGCGTTTAGTTGTCAACACAATTCTACTTTTTATGATATTAGTTTCACTGTGGACAATACCATATACTTGTTATTTTACCAAAATTCTTACTCTGAGGAGTCTCAAAAAAATACAAAATGAACAAATGTTGTTGTTCAGTATGAATTTTTACTTTAACATCAAAGACATCATTGTGTAAAAAGTTTGTCAAGAAATGTGGCATCAGGAAATGCATGTCACACATCAGTCATGTCATCACATGAGGAAGTCGAAATACAGGAAATTAACAAATCTGAGAACAAAGAGAATGTACAGGATATGCTATAGCACTGATCACTTTCTGTATTAATATGAGCATACTGAATCAGATTTTTGTAATGCAGTTGTGAAATATTGCACAGAATGAAAATGTGATGACATTACTTAATGTTTACTAAAGAAGATGCGCCAAATTCCTCACAAGTGAAAATATTAATATAGTACAAGGGGAAATAATCTAGGAACGTATCATGTTTACTTTGTCAGCACATAAATGTTACTTTCAGGAATCAGTGGGCATTGATATGTATGTTGGCCTTTGAGATTCCTCCTTAACCACTCACAAAGTCTGGCTTTCGGTCTTTTGTATATCACCCATATACAAGAAATACTGTCAATCACTGTGTATGAGCATAGGGCGCAGGAAGAAGGATTAACTTTCTTATCCTTTTCCTTCTTTTATCATATCTTTCTCGCAATAGGGCAGGAGTTTCTTAGTTAGGCTACTATTAAAGAAGAGCTCAGAGGGTCTATGACAAAAAGTTGTAAAGAAGTTATCAAATTTCCAGCAAACATACTGGGAATATGTAAAACATACCACATCCATGTAACATCTATGCCAATGTCTTCCTCTGTCCGCAGAATGTAGCTTAGGATGCGGTATCTTTCTCTTGTTTTTCTTTGTTTTTGTTTAACAATCCTAGTGTGAACTGTGGTTTGTGGGTGGCAGTGGTTGACACTATTGCACAACACCCAGTCTTGCTGAGTGGCCCTCAAAATAATTCAACACACAGCCATTAATGTCTAAACGGCTGTCAAAAAGAATATTAAGTGAAAATGTGAAAAAATTGTGCCCAATGGGGCACATTTACTTACCAGGTCCAGTCGCGATCCCGCGGTGCGTTATCCGGCGCTTATTTGGGTCTGCTGGGATGCACTAAGGTCGTGCGCCCGATATCCAGCAGGTGTCCGTGGTCCGCCAGAGTCCACCTTCTTTGTTCCGGTGCATGTAAGTGCTGATATTGTGACACAAACTCTTTTTTAAATTCCGCTGTTTTTTCGAATCCGTCGGGTTGTCTGATGGCCATGCCCCCAATTTCTGTCCCGTGACAGAAATCGTCGGGAAACCTGACGAAAATGGGCGATTCGGGCCCTTAGTAAATGAGCCCCAATGTGTCAATATTTTGTGTGACCGCCATTAATTTCCAGCACTGCCTTAACGGGGTTGTCTGGGACTCGAAAAATTTTGATCTATGCCTTTGGGAGTATAAAAATACCTACTTTCTGCTAAAACAGACTCTTCATTGCTTCCTTAGAGCTTTACCCCCCCACACACCCATATTTTGTGTGACCGCCACTAATTTCCAGCACTGCCTTAAAGTGGTTGTCTGGGACTCAAAAAATTTTGATCTATGTCTTTGGGAGTATAAAAATAATAGTAATAAAGTAAGTAATAAAGCTCATTTTGGCAAACCACCACTCTTAAGTTACATCAAGGGCTGCACGTATGCTAGAGAGCCACACAATTTAGCACTTAAAGACCTGCCTAGCTATGTAAGATGGCATCTTTACTCTAAATTTTACTCCCACAGTCTTTCTACAAAATCAACAAAAATTTGGAAACTCATATTACAGAATACACGATTAGCTACCAGATTACCTAATAATTTATCTAGGAGTGATAAACTTAAGTTCTTTAAGGACACAAGCAGGGGCTTATTATGTTTTAAGGGTTTAATATACATAAGTGCAGTGAAAACATACAATTCTCAGATAAAAATGGTTACATGTAATATACATAGAATACATACATAAACAGTTATAAAAATAAAGGATAAAAACAGATAGCCTTAATAAATGAAGAGTATCAGTTATTTGACTGTTGGGATTCAGTGGATAGATCATCAAGCAATGATGAATTCCCCAAATTATTATTTTTTTTTTTAACTTGTTTTTATTTATTTTTTCATAAACATACATATTTGCATAGCTACATAATTTATAGTTGGTTGATTTTCCTCCCACCCCCAGCTTGTCACTGAGCGAGGGTTGATCATATTCTAATATGAAATATACTGCTCCCTCAGTGAAGTACATTTTAAGGTGAATTGTTATAAAATCTCATAATTCCTTCCAGAAAATGGTTACAATGCCAAATTTAGGGTGTCTAGGCTTAAAATCAGGAGTGTTACATCATCTGGCCCTTTACCCAAACAGCCAGAGTCCTGAAATTTAAAAGGCATATGATATAATTTCCCTTGATCCTATCCTGTTAGTGGGGCTACAGATTATGTCCAAGTTATTAAGAGATATGTAATTCCTTTTGTCCCCATTGTTACACTCTTGCAGGAATGAAGCTCTTCCCTTTTGATCCTATGCACAGGACATGTGGTCTGTAGAGGGGTGAACGGCCATACTTTCTGCTAAAACAGACTCTTCATTGCTTCCTTTGAGCTTTAGTTCTCCCTCCCCCGTGGGCAACTTAAATCATAAAGTATAATTGGCAAACAAGGATTTGTACCAATAAGGGTGAGTTTATGGCTGACTATGATTATAAATATAATAACCATAGGGAAGAACACATGAAACAAAAAGTTATGGCTTTATTTTAGACCACATTCAACTTGTTTAGCACTTCTGTTAAGCTGCGGCTCCACCCATTACTGGCATCCTTTGTTTGAATACAGAGGTTGGCAGTGACATCATGTCGACAGTGTGTGTGCCAGCTTTAGTCTGCAACCGTCACTGTAGAAGGTGCTTAGTTGTAGATGCCGCATCACTATCAGTCTGCCAGTGTGCCGGCTGAACAAAAGTGCTTGAGAAAGTGTGTATGAGCTGTTATTTAATACCCCCAGAGGCATATTTAAAAAGTTTTCTGAACCTGGACAATTCCTTTAACTGGAACATCACAGATTGCCAGACAAATCCTATTCTACTCCTTTGTGACAATATACCTGAGCTGGTGAAGGTATGAGACCTAGCTTTGAACTCCAGTGAGTGAATGGAAGACTATAGGCAGAGCCAGCTAGCCCCAGGGCTCCTACCCTTGAAGGGGACCCCCACCAAATGTGAGCGATTTGGGCGCACAAATCGACAACAGTATATTTGGCTCCAGGCTCCCCAGGTTGAATCCCACCAATCATTCTATGGCAGAATGAGGGAACAATATGTAAATAAAGATGGTGGCGCAGTGTGTGACGTTGCAGCGTCTGACGTCACAGTGCTGCAATGTGACGGTGCTGCCTATAGCAGAACGCCGCCATCTTTGTTTACATCCAAAATCCACCTGGACACCACGAGGGAAGATGAGGACGGCACGCATCAGGGGAATGATGGAACATGAGATTAATTTTATTATTTTACCTATAAAGTTATTATAGGGGGATTGTATATATTTATTATGGGGGTATATAGTTGTTATAGGGGGATGTATGTAGTTAGTTATTATAGGGAGGCTATATATAGATATTATAGGGGGTGTATATAGTTATTATAGGGGACTGTATATAGTTATTATAGGGGGGTATATAAAGCTATTATAGGGGGACTATATACAGCTATAGAGGGCTGTATACAGTTATTATAGGAGGACTGTTTACAGTTATTATAGGGGGGTGTATATAGTTATTATAGGGGGATGTATTTAGCTATTATATGACGACTGTATATAGTCATTATAGGACTATATATAGTTATTGTAGGGGGACTGTGTATAGTTATAGGGGGCTTGTACACTCACCGGCCACTTTATTAGGTACACCTGTCCAACTGCTCGTTAACACTTAATTTCTAATCAGCCAATCACATGGCGGCAACTCAGTGCATTTAGGCATGTAGACATGGTCAGTTCAAACCGAGCATCAGTATGGGGAAGAAAGGTGATTTCAGTGCCTTTGAACGTGGCATGGTTGTTGGTGCCAGAAGGGCTGGTCTGAGTATTTCAGAAACTGCTGATCTACTGGGATTTTGACGCACAACCATCTCTAGGGTTTACAGTGAATGGTTCCGAAAAAGAAAAAACATCCAGCGAGCGGCAGTTCTGTGGGTGGAAATGCCTTGTTGATGCCAGAGGTCAGAGGAGAATGGGCAGACTGGTTCGAGCTAAAAGAAAGGCAACAGTGACTCAAATCGCCACCCGTTACAACCAAGGTAGGCAGTAGAGCATCTCTGAACGCACAGTACGTCGAACTTTGAGGCAGATGGGCTACAGCAGCAGAAGACCACACCGGGTGCCACTCCTTTCAGCTAAGAACAGGAAACTGAGGCTACAATTTGCACAAGCTCATCGAAATTGGACAGTAGAAGATTGGAAAAACGTTGCCTGGTCTGATGAGTCTCGATTTCTGCTGCCACATTCGGATGGTAGGGTCAGAATTTGGCGTCAACAACATGAAAGCATGGATCCATCCTGCCTTGTATCAACAGTTCAGGCTGGTGGTGGTGGTGTCATGGTGTGGGAAATATTTTCTTGGCACTCTTCTGGCCCCTTGGTACCAATTGAGCATCGTTGCAATGCCACAGCCTACCTGAGTATTGTTGCTGACCATGTCCATCCCTTTTTGACCACAATCTACCCAACATCTGATGCCTACTTTCAGCAGGATAATGCGCCATGTCATAAAGCTGGAATCATCTCAGACTGGTTTCTTGAACATGACCATGAGTTTACTGTACTCAAATGGCCTCCACATTCACCAGATCTCAATCCAATAGAGCATCTTTGGGATGTGGTGGAACGGGAGATTCGCATCATGGATGTGCAGCCGACAAATCTGCGGCAACTGTGTGATGCCATCATGTCAATATGGACCAAAATCTCTGAGGAATGCTTCCAGCACCTTGTTGAATCTATGCCACAAAGAATTGAGGCAGTTCTGAAGGCAAAAGGGGGTCCAACCCATTAGTAGCATGGTGTACCTAATAAAGTGGCCGGTGAGTGTATATGGTTATAATAGGGGAATGTATATAATTATTATAGGGTTGTGTATATAGTTATTATAGGGGGACTGTAGTTATTATAGGCAGGCTATTTATAGTTATAGCGGATGGATATAGGTATTATAGGGGACAGTATATAGTTACAGGGAGGCCATAAATAGTTATTATAGGGGGCTGTATATAGTTAATGCTGTGGGACTGTATATAGTTAATGTTGGGGACTGTATATAGTTATTGCTGGGGGCTATACATAGGGATTACTGGGGGGCTGTATATATTGATTTCTTGGGAGCTTTATAAATTTATTACTGGGGGCTGTATATAGTGATTACTGTGGGAGCTGTATATAGTGATTGCTGCGGAAGCTGTATACATTGATTACTGGGGGCTGTATATAGTGATTGCTTTAGGGCTGAATACAGTGATTCCTGGAGGAGCTGTATATTGAGGTTGCTGGGGGAACTGTATATAGTGGTTGCTGGGGGGCTGTATATTGTGGTTGTTGGAGGAGCTGTATGTAGTGGTTTCTGGGGGAGCTGTATATAGTCGTTGCTGGGAACTGTATATAGTGATGTCCGGGGGCTGCATATAGTGAATACTGGGCGCTGTATATAGTGATTACTGGGGATGGTGTATAAAGTTATTGCTGGGGAGTATATAGCGATTGCTGTTCCCTGTCTGGACTGCTAAATGTATGCACTGGAAATTTTCCAGACACATATGGCAAGAGGGCAATACTAAGAAGAAGTGGTAAAGTAAACAAACAGGTAAAATTTCAGCTTGTTCTAATACTGCAGGGCAAATGAAGAATCACTCGAGACAACTGGCATCACGTTAGAATACAGAGCATGGGCTAAATTAGAATTTCTCTTTTTATCCCAGGGTCCATGGCTCTTTCACAGTACCTACCTTTTCCCAATATGTTTGAATGTTTGTAGAATTGGCTAATTTGTCATATGTATCCTCCATGATCAAGAGTAAACTTTTAGTTGGGGACAGGAAAATAAACATTGGGGGTAACCTTTTAGGATTTTGGCAAAAAATTTTCATTCTTTGGAAGCAGAGTGAGGTTCATTTAAAGGTTTTCCATGGGACCCTTTATTTACACAGAAACATAATATGCCATAGAAAACTTATTTATCTGCACAGAAGATTAGATCATATATCATTAGAAAGATTTGTTGTCAAGGCAAACTAAGGCATTAAGAGGGAAATAGGCCTCACAACAATTCAGACACTTTATGCTTATGGGTATAAGTGGATTGAAAACATAACTCATCATTAAGTAATGAGCTACAATAAAGTAATTTACTTTGGCATGCATTTAGTAGAAGAAAGGCAAATTCTCCTTAACCGGTTAAGGACCGGTCCCTTTCCTGTTTTTTCATGTCCATTTTTCACTCCCCCACCTTCAAAAATCTATAACTTTTTTATTTTTACACGTAAAGAGCTGTGTGATGGCTTGTTTTCTGCGTAACAAATTGCACTTCATAGTGATGGTATTAAATATTCCATGCCATGTACTCGGAAGCGGGCAAAAAATTCCAAATGCAGTGAAAATGGTGAAAAAACGCATTTGCGCCATTTTCTTGTGGGCTTGGATATTACGTCTTTCACTGAGCGCCCCAAATGACATGTCTACTTTATTCTTTGGGTCGGTACGATTAAGGGGATACCAAATTTGTATAGGTTTTATAATGTTTTCATACATTTACAAAAATTAAAACCTCCTGTACAAAAATTTTTTTTTTGATTTTGCCAACTTCTGGCGCTAATAACTTTTTTATACTTTAGTGTACGGAGCTGTGGGTGGTGTCATTTTTTGCCAAATTTGATAATATTTTCAATGATATCATTTTTAGGACTGTACGACCTTTTGATCACTTTTTATAGATTTTTTTATATTTTTTAAAATGGCAAAAAAGTGCCATTTTCGACTTTGGGCGCTATTTTCCGTTACAGGGTTAAACGCATTGAAAAAACGTTATCATATTTTGATAGATCGGGCATTTTCGGACGCGTCGATCCCTAATGTGTTTATGATTTTTACTGTTTATTTATATTTATGTCAGTTCTAGGGAAAGGGGGGTGATTTGAAATTTTAGTTTTTTTTATTATATATATATTTTTTAAACTTTTTTTAAACTTTTTTTACAGTATGGCAGTATATGGGGATTTTCCTCCTCATTCATTACAATGTGCTATCAGCACATTGTAATGAAGGGGTTAAAACGAAATAGCCTCGGGTCTTCGGAAGATCCGAGGCTACCATGGAGACGGATGGCCGCCCCCCGATGACGTCACGGGGAGCGGCGATCCCAGATAAGGAGGCGGCGCCCATGTGCCGCTATCTTTTTGAGGCTGCCGCTGTGAAAACACCCGCGATCGGTGCTAGCAATATGCAGCAAAGACTTACCGGCTAGGGAGAGGGCTCAGTCCGTGAGCAGCGCGACCCGACCGCCGCCGTGAATACACGGCAGGCGGTCGCGAAGTGGTTAATATGCTTTATTGTAGTTCAATGTAACAGTGAGTTATAGAAATGAAAGAGATATACAGCCACAATATGCCATTCCAACTTCTTATGTCATGGCATTCACTTGATGCTGGTTTATACTACCATTTTTTGTCTGCCATCTTACAATATCTTTACGCTAAAAAAAGAAAGTCTGGCTGTCCTGTAAGACCAAAAATATCTATACCCGAAGAAATCTTTCCTTCAAAATATAACTGTAGATTAGTTACTTGACACAAGAGAATGTTTCTGTTTAACTTTAATCATTTTTTCCATGTGTCTGGATTCTATTACTAATGTTTTTTATTGGGAAACACACAACAAAAAAGAAGGATAAAATTCAAAACATGCGACCAAAGAAAAAGATGCATCTTTTTAATTATCATTTCCTGGTTAGCTGAATACAAAGAAATCAGCTGAATCAGAAGTCGTGTCCTCAAAGTTTAACTACGTTAAAATCTCATGATGTAGTCACAGGGACATAAGTAGTGGGCATCAAATGGACTAGATGCATCCCTGGGCGAAAGTGAAACTAACTAGCATCATAAATTACTGAGTTGAGCTCAACCAAGTCATAGTCTGTCAAGGAAAGCCAGAACCACATATATAGCCATCTGAATTGGCCCCAAATTGCCTGATCATCATGATGAAATTGCTACTTTACTATACAACCACATTAGAAGTTATATTAAGAAGGGGCCTTTTATGGAACTGTACCTTGATTTACGGGTAGCAGTAATGAAAATTGGGCTACTTTTCCCTCCTAAGGCTGCATTCACACACATGTATGGGGGACATATATACGGCCGACGTATATGTGGCCGATATACGTCCCCCATACACTTTTATGGGCTCACGGCATAGTACAGGAGCGGTACGGTGCAGTACAGGAGCGGTACGGTGCAGCACACGTGCGGCACCGTACCACTCCGTAGCCCGCGAAAAGATAGGACATCTTTACGGCCCATATCTTCCTATCTTTTCCCGTATTACGGCGCCGTGGCCCATATCTTCCTATGGAGAGGGGCGGGGGTGAGCGGCGCTCACCTCCTCCTCCTCTACCCGCGCTGCCGTGTGCCCATCGTGCTACGTTATGGCAGGCACACGGCAGTGTGCAAGTAGCCTAAATCTGTATTCCCCATCTTTATTGACATTTATCAAATAGAATGTGTTGGATCTTTTGTAGGTTTTTACTTGTCCCTGCAATTGTTCCTGCCATAATTACATGTGTATACATGAGGAGGTATGCATTCATTTCAATGGTATGCAAAAGTATACTGCAAATAATGATTTTCACAGTGTATATGACATGGAGCTATACATTTGTTGTCCAATTTAAAGGGAATCTGTCAGAAGAAATTGACCTAATAACTACTAGTATGGTGTCAAGCAGCTGAGCAGCTTCTAGATGATGTTTCTTTCATGACCCAGTGTGGTGACAGCATCCAGAAAATCAACTTTAAAGTAAGATGTAAATTGGTTGTATAAAGTCAAGGAGGCGGAGATTTTAACACTGAAGCCAGGCTTTCTCTTCAACTGTAATTGATGGTCCTGCATCCTGAGACATCACTAAAACAGATCTCATGAAGTCTGATGCATGATCTCAATCAGAGAGGAGGAGGCATTCAGAGCTCCTCACCTTGACTTTAGCGTAAAACTCTCCTTGACTTTAAGACACCAATTTAGATCTCACTTCAAAGTGGATTTTCTGGATGATGCCGCCAGACTGGACCATGAAAGAAACAAAAATTAGCAGGTGTTACACTGTTTGACAATATACTAGTTGTTCTTTTACTAGACAAATTGCTGATGACAGGTTCCCTTTAAGCACATTTCAGCAAATAATTGATATTGTTTGTGCAATGAAAAGTTAATCGGTTTTCCAACATATTTTCTGTATCAATTCTTCACGGTTTTCTAGATCTCTGCTTTTTGACTTCTTGCTGTATTTCTTCATTGTTTACTTCCTATAGAAAAACTCTTGTCCATCGTCATGTGATGTCACACAGGTGGCTCGTCAAAACTCACAGTATCAAAGCTGTGTGACATCACATGACCATGGACCAGTGTTTATCTACAGGAAGTAAACAATGAAACTTCCTAAAAATCTTATTAAATTGCTTTGTATGACACAAATGCTTTCATAGTATATCATATTATATATACTTTTATTGTCAAATTTATTTATGGAAAACATGCATTGGGAAAACATAAATAAAAATGACACCAGTTTATTATATTATATAGTACATCTCAGTAAAGCATGCACATACATGTACAGACACCTACCTTTCTCCAGTCAATGGCATGATTGTTGTTGCCTGTGTCGAGAAAACAATGAAAGACAACCTCATACGGGGGCTGGAAAACAAAACATGAAATGTGAGGTTTTGATAATTGTACATTCTACTTTCTGTTCTTAATACTTTGCTTAAAAATGCAATATTGGGATATAAATGATGGTAATTTACAGAAATAAAAGTGATGGCAAACCTTTTAGACACAGAGTGCCCAAACTACAACCAAAACCCATGTATTTTTCGCAAAGTGCCAATGCGATAATTTAAACAGTAACTTATTACTCCCCGCTCTTTCGCAGGTTTGAATTGTATAGGCATCTGAGGATGCCAATACAGTAGAAAGAAGGAGAAAAAGTTTGGATTGTCATTGTAGTTTCCTTCTAGGGTCCTGAGCTGCAAGAGGCCTTAAGTCCTGTCTGACCAACACTGCCCTTGAGTGATGGCAAGGGTGCCCATAGAGAGGGCTCTGAGTGCCACCTCTGGCACCCGTGCCATAGGTTCGCCACCACTGTCCTATACACTTCCTTCTTCATTATCCTTTTTTTTTGTTTAGACAAATTACTGCAATCCAACCAATATATTAACAAGGTTCTAGTTACCAAGTCTGCTGCTGCAATGTACTTAAAAGAGTTGTCTCACAAATGACAAGTCTAAAACCAATCTTCATTCACTGTGTATAAGCCGACCACAGGAATTATAACTGAGCTCCTATTGAATTCTGTGGGAGAAAGCTGCAGGTTCTGGGCCCAGCCTCTAAATAGAGAACAGAGCTGTAGAAATAACTTTGATGAATGACTGTGGGCTATTACTGACTGAGGTTCCATATCAGAACTGGACAAAATAGTTGATACCCGCCCCTTGTTTAAAACATACAGTATTGCATTGACTAATACAAATTTTAGAGCCACTGAATACAAGCAAGTTACAAAATATTTAATATGCCAAGTACACTTGCTAAAATGGTCTAATATAAAATAAAATACAAAGTAGTAATAATGTATATAGCAGGCGCTCTAGACATATTACTATAAATATTCTCTTATTTATTTATTAGATGAGTAAAATACTGTATAATTTAAGCGCTGTAAAATAACATTACAATTTCAATAAAATATGGTAAACATAAAAATACACTAATTTTGGGCCCTTACTATAATATACCAATGCTACATCCAATAGGTCAGCAGATAGTCTAATAATTATATAGGAAACAATTAAGAAAAACAAAACATTTTCTTGCTCGTTGTCAATTGCCTTATGTAAAATAAGCAATAAATATATAGTAAATATACAGTATAAAAACCTATTTATTATGAACAAATCCAGAGGCAGTAACATTTATTAATAAAGCAAATATTGTAACTAAAAAACAGGACATACAGGAGAAAAACAAAATAGCTTTCATTTATGACCAGGAAATGAAACACAAAGAACATACTACAACAGTAAACAGTCAGGAAATTGCAGATACTTGAAATCATTAAAATAAGGGAGCACAGGCACTTGACAGAAACTAGGGTAAAGTTTCAAATGAATGAATAAGAACATTCATTCCTGATGCTGAAAGCCCTTTAATAGTATTTCAAGCAAAAACATTTAAGTATTGTTCAGTTCGCCGACATCCCCAATGTTTAATGTGATTTGAGTTGTCTTGTCCATAATTTGTATTCAGATGCACAATCTGAAAATGCATGAACAAGCACAATTCAACGCTTTAGACAGTGAGAGTGGCTGGAACACCAACTGCCAAGGATGCCGAACTGCGTAGACCCACTTTTCATCCTGATTTTAACAGTATTAGTCTAACTAGATAACATACAATGTTTCTGGAAGGCTGGTCACCCTTTAAAACTTGCATACAGCCTGGCATCTGGATAAACGAAGCATAGATTAAGCAAGTCTGACTGCATTTGGCATGCTTCAGAAATATCCATACAGGATAATTATCAGTTATACAATAGTGGAGTTTATCAAGACTGATTGCTCTTGGCAGGCATTGCAATGAATTCTGAACTGCACTCTGACCTATACTATTCTTTATATTTTGCTCAAATTTGAAATATAAATACATAAATAGTTCACATAGTTGGATTAATATACTATATATATATATATATATATATATATATATTTGAAGAATACAGGGGGAATTTAACCATGCCCCATAATAAGGCCCATTCACAACAGTTTTTGAGCTTCTGCTCCCTCTCATGGGGCAGGAGTGGGGTGGGCAGGAGGCTGGCATGGAATTTTGAGACTGGAGTTGCAAGAAAATGCTTCTGTTTCTTTTACAGGGTAGGGAACACACAACTGATCCTATTAGATCATTAAGGGTGTGCAATCATGACATGGCCTGGATGCAGTTGAGCTGTGGCTGGCCACATCCAATTAGTGTGTTTTCCTGAAAATTAATTACATAATGATTTAGTGTCTGTTTCATGAACTGTTAACATGAAATAGTAGCTTAATAGTAATTTTGTAGTGAATTATCAGCAAAACGCATTAGTTCAATGCTGTTTGCCCCAGCTCAACTGCGTCCCAGCCACGCCATGAATGCGTGTGTATTTCTACCACAGTCAATACAGTCCTAAATTTTCTCCATTTTCTCCTTATTTCTCTCCATAAATTGATATACACATCGGTCCTAAGCCATGCTTTTGCCATTTTCCAGAATTTTACGTCTCTATAATACATAATTTTAGATTGGTTCAGTTCTGTATGGTCCAACAAATGCAGCCTTTGGAAAAGGCGATCCCATAGAAAACTATACGATCCACCATGGCATGGTGCGTGGAAGGCATGGTTCATGAATACAGCAGGCTCATAATGAGACCATTGTATTCGTTCTTAGTGCCTATTATACCAGCTCCACAATAACTCAGCAGACCCATTCTATAACTATGCTGCCTTTAAATAGTGTCAAAATATTCCGGTGATAGATCCTCTTTAATCTGTTTAAAATGGACTTTTAATTTCTCATTTGCTTACAATAAGCTCATTGAATTAAAATTAGATTACACTACATCTGCTTTTATATTTCTCATGTATCTATTTAGCTATTAGGTGAATGAAGATGGAAAACAGGCGTTTAATTAACATATGATGGTTTTGTCCACAGAGGCATGATATGCTTCAATCATCATTAGTGAACAAGTTATTACCTAATTACAAATAAAGAAATACTTACTAATCATGCGCCTTTGTAGAACACATAATTTCTTTTAACTTTTTTTTCAGTTTTTACTGGGTAGTATTTAAAAATAAAGAAATACTTAGTAGTCATTTGCTTTCATAGAGCACAATGGGGCACATTTACTAAAAATGTAGTATGTAGAGGGCGCCAGATTCAGGATTTGTGGCGCCTATTCTTCATGAATCTGGCACTCCCTGCATAGCTCTGTCAATGTGCACCTTTTTTTCTAACATTGAGCATGTGACATACTTCTGTCGGACTTGGCACAATATATGTAGCGCAAGCTTCGACTGTGCACCAGAACGCCCCTTTATGTGGAAAAATTTGTGCCACAACTGCACTACATCCGACATGACACTGCAAGACATATGTGGTGCAGTTTGCGTATCTGAAATGCTGTCTGTATGCCAAGGTCAAACCTGTAATAAAATAAAAGAACTAATGCACAGGGATCATTTTGTAGTTTTCCAATACCAAGGAAGATCTGAGGAAGGTACAGTATTTGTCAACCATATACTCAAGGATATGATAGGATTTGGCCATAGCACATTGAAGCACTTGTATTATAATTAAGAATTTGATTGATAAACTATAAAAGTCTAGCTAAATGAAAACAGTTGTCATGAGCAACAACCAAACATTATAGAAAGATAGACAACACCAGGAAATGTCGAAATGTGGCTGTACAATATATGAAGGGTGAATAAAAGGAACCACAACTTTTCTGCAAAAAAAAACTGTTGCTTTTCTTTTCTGGACATCAACAAAATATTTGGATTATCATGGCGAAAAAAAAAGCAATGTATTGTTTATACTCGAGTATAAGCCAACCCATTATATAATCCGGGGCCCTGGGAAAACCTATTGACTCAAGTAAAAGCTTAGGGTAGAAAATGCATTGGTCACAGCCTCCCCGAATAATATAGCTAGCCAGCCCCTGCACCCCAGTATATATAGCCAACCCCCAGCATATAGTCAGCCAGTCCCCTGTATATAGTAAGCCAGCTGCAGTATATAGCCTGCCCCCTGCCCCCAGTATATAGCCAGCCCTATGCCCCAGTATATAGTTAGCCAGCCAACACCTGTATATAGACAGCCAATCCCCTGTATGTAGCCAGCCAGTCCCCTGTATATAGCCGGACAGACCCCTGCCAAAACATAAAAATAATAAACTCTGTACTCACATTTTCAACGCGCCTCCACCCCGCAGTTCCACTACTTTATCCAGTCCTTCTGGCAGTGACTAGTCTGTGTGCCGCTAGAGTGAATGGACCTGACGCTGCCGCCATGACTGGATCAAGTAGAGCACCTCTGGGAGGGAGGAGAGGAAGGTCGGAAAGGTGAGTACAGAGTTTATTTTTTTATATACCCAAATAGAAGTGGTGCTTTTTCAGGCAGACCCCGGATTACGTACAAGATAGGTTCCATAGGTTTGTTCTTAGGTTGAATTTGTATGTAAGTCGAAACTGTATATTTCAAAATTGTAGGTTTTTTTTTTGCCCTAGTGACAATTGGAGTTTCAAAATTTTTTGCTTTAATGGGACCAAGGATTATCAGTAAAGCTTCATTACAGACACTTTACAGCAAATCATTGCAGCCGGGGACTACAGTAAAGCAACAGAGACTTCACCCGAGGTCCCAGTGGGCAGAGGGGTCCGTCTGAACAAGGGGTCGTCTGTAAGTCAGATGTCCTTAAGTAGGGGAACGCCTGTAGACTGTACTACTTGAAATAATCATTTTATTAAAAAATCCCCTATAAGCCATGTTGTTAAAGGCGTTAGATTAATTACTGGTCACAATGCTACTTTTCAGGGGTGAGGATTTATTACACAGCAAATAAACTGTTCACTAACAACAAAATGTACACTATTAAAAAGTGCTTGTTAACCCAAGAATTGTTGAATATTAATATAGCCCTGTCACCTCAAACTGTTGTCGTCACTGCTAAGCTGAGCAGCTCTGCTAATGTCTTCGTGCAGTTTGCCTCACTAATGTGCAGAGTGCACCAGATTAATGAATAATTCTGTCAAATGGCTGTAATAAATTTAGGGTCGGAATCGGCACTAGAATGCCCTTTTACGTGCAGAACTGGTGCAGACACGTTATAAATACAAGCACTTTGCATGTTCTTTACAGTGAAAATTCAGACAACAATAAAAAAGGCCCAGTATGTTGGAAGAGGGCTTATTCCGTGATCCCTCTTTGAACATTCTTAACATCACTTTGACTTATTTGTACATCATATGGACATGGAACTTGAAAGTTGATGTGCACTACTAGGTGAATTTACTTTGTGCAAAATCCTCCCAATACAATAGTGGCACATACTGTTGCACATTAATATAGCCACTATCGTCCATATTGAAAAAGAGATATTTTGCCTATTTGTCTATTATCCTGAGACTGATGAATTGATATGTTACGTTAATACCATTTTCCATGGTGATGCAGTTGTTACATTTCCTGCAAAACACACATAAAACATTGGGATGTGCCTTAGTAGTGAGATGTCAGATTGATTCATGTTACAGCATTGTCCTGTCAGTTTCCTGTTGGGAAGGACAGGACAAGATGACAGGATCCTATTTTACTAAATATTTTTTACAATAGATTTGCCAACGCTAATGGTTACTTATCTAGCCAGTACTTGAACTTTGCTAAGGAGAAGAATATTGAAGGGTAAGTTTCCTGACTACTACTTTTTTTATCTAGTTAAAGGGACCTAGGATGATTTGAGAATTGTTACCACATAGACATTTGGTCCCACTGGAGCTGCCAGTGGCAGACTGTTCCTTACATTTCCCCTCAAAGGAGAAATATTTCCCAAATAATCATCTATGATTGAAAGCCCTTCCCTATTCTCTATTAGTGGTGGATGACTAAAAAGGCATAAACATCCATGATGAGGGACACCCGTAGATAAAACATCCTTCATCTACCTTCTTTTTCCTAACCTCATCTTCAATGTTGGTCCATTGCTAGGGTCATTGATAACACAACAGCTCATAGCTTCCTATATTAGGGTGTCCGAACTAACACCTCATATGTGCCAAATTCAGCAATTTCTTTTACACAGCAGCCACTACAGGATTATACAATTTTGCAGCATGTGTTTACATGTTGCATGTTCTGAAAGCCCCTATAACAAGCATGTTAATGCACTTCTTCATCATTGCATTGGAAGTACAATCTTCCCTTTGTTGGACCCAATACATGTAAAAGCATAGAAAAACAGTTCTTTCCTTAAATTCTTTATAATATGTACAAGCTATGTTACAAGTTACTGCCCTTCAAACTGAAAGGACAGAGTGCTATGGATTGGTTGCATTGGTTGGGAACTTTGGTACACAAACTGTGCTTTGAGAAAGTTATCTTCCTCCTTACATTTCCTAAGACAATTGCAGGTATAGAAGGAAATCTATCATTAAAAAATTCTTTTAAATTTGCATTGCCGCCTTTTACCTCTGGGCATCGTGATCCTGGCATAGTCTTTAAAGGGAACTTACCACCACAAATCTACCTACAAAGGTAGATCGGGTGGTAGGTGGATCAATGGGACGTGAGGATAGCCCTTTTAAGGGCTAATCCTCACGTCCCCACACTTTTTTGTTAACTTTTATTAGACTTTTATGCAAATTTACTGGGGCGTGGAGTAGCCGCATCTGAGGTTACACGAGGCGGCTACTCCACGCCCCAGTAGCCTCTTTTCCCCTCCTACTCACCATCTTCGACGCGCGGCTCCGCGTAGTTGCGCGCCCTCGTCCGGCGATCCTGCCGTCTGCGCATGCGCAGAAGAGCAGACCCGCGCCTGTTTCGGAGCAGTGACCGCGCAGGCCTGCTCTTCTGCGCATGCGCAGACGGCAGGATCGCCGGACGAGGGCGCGCAGCTCCGCGGAGCTGCACGCCGAAGATGGTGAGTAGGAGGGGAAAAGGGGCTACCGGGGCGTGGAGTAGCCGCCACGTGTAACCTCAGATGCGGCTACTCCATGCCCCAGTAGCCGCATAAGTAAATTTGCATAAAAGTCTAATAAAAGTTAACAAAAAAGTGTGCTGAATTGCTCAAAACCCCACGCATTCTACCAACATTTGAAGACAAATAACCTGTCATTCCTATCTCAGATAACCCAATTAATCAAGTTCTAAGTCAGCCAATTCTTATTTTGTAATTTCTTTCTTCTCCTACAAAACCTTACCCGACCCCATGTGACCAGTGATCAGTAAACAGCATTCCTGCAGAAGTGTGTCATCACAGAACTTAGAAATGAATGTACAGTCATTCCCTATTTCCCTCTATAATACGGGCAGGCCAAGGACAAAAGATGGTCAGTTGGGACAGCTGCATTTCATAAAATAAAGCTGGAGTTTCAGAGCTGACATTAAAAGCGACTTAACCATGCTTTAATGGAACAAAGGGAAGATTGTATTTCCAATGCAATGATGAAGTAGTGCATTTACATGCTTGTTATAGGGGTTTCTCAGAACACGCAACATATTAACAGATGATGCAAATTTGTATAAATTGGCACAATGTGAGGTGTTTGCTCTGTGTGATGGACACCATAATATGGGCAGTTATAAGCTGCTATGGTATTACTGACCATAGCAATGGGCCAACATTGGAGATGTGATTGGGAAAAAGGCAGTTTTATCTATGGGTGTCCCTCATCATGTATGTTTATGACATTTTCAGTCATCCACCACTAATAGGGAATAGGGAAAAGCTTTCATTCACAGATGATCATTTGGGAAATATTTCTCCTTTGAGGGGAAATGTAATCAATAGTCTGCCCCTGTTAGGCAGATCCACTGAGACCAAGTTTCTATGTGGCAGAAATTCTGAAATAATCCTAGGTACTTTTAATATAGGTCAACTAGATAAAATGTAGTAGTCAGGAAACCTACCCTTCAATATTGTTCTCCTGAGCAAAGTTAAAGAGGACCTGTCACCCAATTTATCGGCACTAGGAGCTGCTTACTAAAGTAAGCAGCTCCTAGTGCTTGATCAAACGCCGCAGTGTTAGAGTGATAGTGTTACCGGAAACCTCCGGTAACGCTATCAAACACTGCGGTGGGGTACAATGTAATTGTCGGACAGCTCGCAAAGCTGTCCAACGTATTCATAAGGGGGCGGGGTTGGGGCGTGGCTAGGGGCGGTGACTGCCGCCGTGCGCGCGCCAGTCACTGCCGGCCTATGGAGCGAGTGGGGCGGTCCGAGGTGCTTTGCAGGCTGTCCGATGATTACACTGTACCTCGCCGCAGTGATTGATAGCGTTACCGGAGGTTTCTGTTAACTCTATCACTCTAACACTGCGGCGTTTGATCAAGCACTATGAGCTTATCATAATTGATAAAATACTGATTATAAACCTTCTTACATGAAACTATTTCTTATAGTCTCCTACAAGCAGACATGAAAAATATCAAACTTGACCTTACCTTACAAATCTTTCTGTGAGTGTCTCCACAAAGGTGTAGATTTCGTGCCAATTGTTTGCCACACTCCCTGACCTTAAGAGAATAAATAGAAACAAATTAATTTGGATGACGAACTGATTTAAACTGTGTTTCTGTGTACAAGATGTTTTATTATAGAAATTTACCATGATTACTTACAGATGTTTATCGCTAGAACTGAAGTGTGGACATGTGCATAAGAACCAAAATGTACTAAATGTCTGCATCTGGTGCAAACATTTCCATGCATGAGGGCTAAAGAATTCTATTTTCTGTGCATACTAATGTGTAACATGGTGACAGTTCTGTTGTTATTAAGTTCAAGACAATCAATCCCATTCATTTATATGGAGAAATTCACCGGGCCATATATATTATTGTGTCAGTTTTTTGTCTACGTTTGCACCAGAACTTGTACATGTATTTCTGAAGTGTTGCGCCATTTTTGTGCTGTGGTTGCACTTTGCCCAACACTGCGCCTAAATGGGCGTGTTTGTGGTTACTGGGATTTTTGCTGCATATTTATCACTAACTGCTTCACAATTCTGTCGGTGCCACAATACTGTAGCATCAAGCTAATTGTGCCAAAAAAAGAAGCAACTATGTTCACATCCTAAAAACAGACCAGATTTACTAAAAGCATGCGCCAATATTGGATTATCTGGCACAAACTGTACATTAGTGAAGCAAACTGCACAAGTTTTCATATATCATACACCAAGCTTGAGAGCAGGGATTAAAGGGGTTTTCCCACAAATAAAAGTAAGGCCCTACCACAGTTTAGGGCCTAACTTGCTGATCTGTGGGGTTTCAGCACTGTTGTTCGTTGGAAAACCCCTTTAAGCATACCATTTCCTCAGCAAAAAGAGCACCCAGGGATTGAACTATAATTTACATGTTATGTCTTTTTTTATTGCAAAGTTAACTTTATTAACAGCTTGACAAACAGGCAGCCAAGAAACAAAATACACACAATGGTAAGTGGCTTAAAAAGTTCCTTAATCGAGGAGTTCACAAAAAAACAAAAGCTTGTGATGTGCCCAGTAACATAAAAATACTGCCATAACATTAAAACTAACAGGCAGTAGAACTTTGGGCAGTTTGTGAATGCCATGTAGTACCATACCTGCTGAATGACAGGGGACATGTGAAGTGGAATAGAATTCTATCAGACTTCACATAGTTAATCTACCCCCATAGTATGCTGCAAATGTTCAGCACTAGAATTTTCCTAAGTCTGTTTGAAGCTCAACAGTTTAACCAATGTACATGACATCTCCCTAATAACAAGCATTGTGGATTTCATCCAGAAATTACTGGAACACGAATACAGAGTTTGGGTTTTTGTTGATCGAAGAGCAATATGTTCTGTACTATCTCTGACAGCAATTAATAAGTTTCTGGATTATTTTCCTTCCAATTCTGCAAGAATGTAGTACGCTATTGTACAGAAGAAATTAGTTAATTCTAGATTTGTGTGTATGAAGAATTAAGCACTTCCTTAAATGTGGTTCTCATCCTCCCTCAAAGGGTTAATTAGGACTCACCTTACAAAAGTCAAGAGGGCTGTTGGGGCCCTGCATAAAAATCCCTAACATCCACATATGTAGAAATCTTACAGGGTTAAACCAAAGCTTTACCTCCTTATGGCCAAGATTTGTGATGTGTACAGGGTCTCAGGCCAAGAGATTCAAGATACTGTGGAGTTTGATGAATGCTGGCCAGAGACACATACTTAGTCTAACAAACAGCCTAGCAGAACTGAGTGGATTTATAACAGTCCATGTGCATCCAACACAATGGTAATTGCAGGCTGATAAAAAAAAAAAATCACTCATTATTGAAATACATTCATTCCATCTACAAGATGAAAGACCATTATACTTACCAAACACCAAGCCAAAAGAAAAACCATCAGAGTACAGAACATGACAAAGCATTAACCCTGTGACCCCAAAAAAGTATATTGAAAACAAAGGGGCTGACCAAAAAACTGTCTTAAATTCCTAGCCCCACAGTTATCAAGGGTTCTTTCACACTCGTACAACTGGCACAACAAATGAAGGGGTGTGTTCTCTGAAAAGGGTGGCATAGCTTTATAGGGTCTGTGCGACAAAAATTATACAAATGCATTAGAATAGTAGCGCATAATTCTGCCACAACCTAAGCCAACTAATAACAGAAAGTATTTCACAGCATCAAACACTTAAAAATCTGGTGCAGAATAAGACTGCCTTGTCATACTGTGCACTGTCTTAGGCTACATTCACACACGACATATATAAGGCCGACATATACACTCACCGGCCACTTTATTAGGTACACCTGTCCAACTGCTCGTTAACACTAAATTTCTAATCAGCCAATCACATGGCGGCAACTCAGTGCATTTATGCATGTAGACATGGTCAAGACAATCTCCTGCAGTTCAAACCGAGCATCAGTATGGGTAAGAAAGGTGATTTGAGTGCCTTTGAACGTGTCATGGTTGTTGGTGCCAGAAGGGCTGGTCTGAGTATTTCAGAAACTGCTGATCTACTGGGATTTTCACGCACAACCATCTCTAGGGTTTACATCCAGTGAGCGGCAGTTCTGTGGGTGGAAATGCCTTGTTGATGCCAGAGGTCAGAGGAGAATGGGCAGACTGGTTCGAGCTGATAGAAAGGCAACAGTGACTCAAATCGCCACTCGTTACAACCGAGCATCTCTGAACGCACAGTATGTCGAACTTTGAGGAGATGGGCTACAGCAGCAGAAGACCACACCGGGTGCCACTCCTTTCAGCTAAGAACAGGAAACTGAGGCTACAATTTGCACAAGCTCATCTAAATTGGACAGTAGAAGATTGGAAAAACGTTGCCTGGTCTGATGAGTCACGATTTCTGCTGCCACATTCGGATGGTAAGGTCAGAATTTGGCGTCAACAACATGAAAACATGGATCCATCCTGCCTTGTATCAACAGTTCAGGCTGGTGGTGGTGTCATGGTGTGGGGAATATTTTCTTGGCACTCTTTGGGCCCCTTGGTACCAATTGAGCATCCATGCAATGCCACAGCCTACCTGAGTATTGTTGCTGACCATGTCCATCCCTTTATGACCACAATGTACCCAACATCTGATGGCTACTTTCAGCAGGATAATGCGCCATGTCATAAAGCTGGAATCATCTCAGACTGGTTTCTTGAACATGACAATGAGTTCACTGTACTCAAATGGCCTCCACAGTCACCAGATCTCAATCCAATAGAGCATCTTTGGGATGTGGTGGAACGGGAGACTCGCATCATGGATGTGCAGCCGACAAATCTGCGGCAACTGTGTGATGCCATCATGTCAATATGGGCCAAAATCTCTGAGTAATGCTTCCAGCACCTTGTTGAATCTATGCCACGAAGAATTGAGGCTGTTCTGAAGGCAAAAGGGAGTCCAACCCGTTACTAGCATGGTGTACCTAATAAAGTGGCCAGTGAGTGTATATACCTCCTCCATACACTTCAATGTCCTCACGGCGCCGTACAGGAGCAGTACAGTGCCGCACTCATGCGGCATTGCATCGTTACGAAACCCCGTACAAAGATAGGACATGTCCTATCTTTTGACTGAATACGGCGCCGGGTCCTATATTACTCTATGGAGATGGGCGGGGTAAGCTGCGGAGGCGGGCATACATTATGTGAATGTAGCCTTACTATGAGGTACTTTTGATAAATCTGTGACTTCTGTAAAGCTGGTAAACTTAATTTGCTTCTGTGTTCCCGACTACTATTACTTCCCAGCTTTAATACAGCTGCACCACCCCAACCAATTCTGAAAGAGCTGCAGTAACCTGACATGACCCCTTAATAGCACCCAGAACAGAGCTCATGCCCGGTTGGCTGTGATATACCTGACCATGTAATCAAGGGATCAGTGGGGTTGATGTTGGGTACCCATCAAATCTGCGGTTGAACTATCTTATGGATCAATCACCAATTGTAAATTCCATTTAGGCCGTGGGACATACATTGTGAAATCAACAACTGTGATTTATATTAGTAATAAATAGAGGCAAAAGGAAAGGTGGGATGGCACTACTTCATATGATTAAATGTCCATTTTTATAAATGTCGGATTTATATACGGCATATGCCAGACTTTTGCCAGAGGTTTAAAAAGCCATACTTTCATGTGTTGTGGAATGGGCAAGTCAGACGAAGCGCTGCTGCGCGAAACAGCTGTCATGTACCCTGTATATTTGTGAGTCCCTGCGTTCATCCCTCCCTTTGCATGTATTCTACACGCCATGTTTTTTGTGATAAACCAGAAACTTGTTCTTAAGTTGAGTTTGTATGTAAGTCGGAACTGTATACTTTATTATTGTAACCCCCAGTCAAAATTTTTTTGGTCTCTGTGACAATTGGATTTTAAAAATGTTGGGTTGTGATAAGAACCAGGATTAACAATAAAGCTTCATTACAGACACATTTGATAACTGTTATAGTTGTTTATTCTAGCCTAAGGCTACAGTACAGTAAATGACCAACATCCAGTGACCAACACTTCAGGTGTTCTTAAGTAGGGGACCACCTGTATATGCACCGATACTGCAATTCTAGAAATGGAAAACATGTATCCACAACTAGTCATACCAAATACAAAAGTGGACTGGTATACACAAACTATCAAAGGAATCTGTCTCCTGATCCAAGAAACAAAGGGGGAAATTTAACATTATGCCTTCTCCTTGCAACAGTTCTATGTCTACCTTAGGAGCTCCGCTGCCTGTCCGATTTATTAACCTTAACCTTAAAATTCATGAAAGAGAGTGACTAAACCTTGCACATAGAGCTATCAGTTAACAGATACCTCATCATTAAGCATTAAGTGACAAAACCTCTACAAAATTATAAATATGTTGTGGGTGATCATTGTTTTTTTTTGTCTATTGTGTCTACTGTGAATACTTGGCTATGCGCGTTTAATGAATTTGGTGCAAGCAGAGTCCATCTCAAAGTGACTTTACATTGTCCAATGTTCATTTGGTGCAATAAAAAGTCACAAAACAGCAATTGCACAACAAGTGCATCAAAACAACGTTACACATAGACAAAATAAACTATGATCACCCACAACGTATTTATAATTTTTGTAGAGGTTTTGTCACTTAATGCTTAATAATGAGGTATCTGTGCGAGGTTTAGTCACTCTCATGAATTTTAAGCAACTTTTTTAATGGTTATTTAAGTAAATATAATAATAAGAAACATGATGTTACATGAACTGTGGCAGGCACTTTGAAAAAAACAATAGCTTAAGACTTAAAGGGGTTGTCCACTTTAAGTACATTTCAGCAAATAATTGATATGGTTTGTGTAATGAAAAGTTATAAAAATTTCCAATATACTTTCTGTATTATTTCCTCACAGTTTATATAAACACCGGTCCATGGTCATGTGATCTCACACAGGAGCACGGCTCGTTATAATACAAAATGTAATCAAAGCTGTGTGATGCTAATGAGCTGCATTCCTTTATGGCATCACATGATCAGGGACCACTGTTTATCTACACAAAGTAAGCATAGAAGCTTTATATGGAAAGACAGCAAGCAGAGATCTAGAAAACCCATGAAGAAAGGTATACAGAAAGTATATTAGAAAAAGGGATAACTTTTCATTACACAAATATTCATTATTTGCTGGAATGTGCTTAAAGTGGAAAACCCCTTTAATGAAAATAACTAATGTGTATATGGTGCCAGGATAAATGATGGGATAAAATGAATGAACACACTAGGGAGCATTCACTATTGGGTTTTTGACAGATTTTATTTTGTGTTGGTGCTAAAATATTGTTCCTTTTCTGACCCTCAACCCTTTTTTTTGGTAGCTCAATTTGGACACAGCTTAATAATCCCTACACTTTTCCTGCACTTCTAGGTTCTAGGTTTTTGCCACTCAATAATAGGAGCTACAAGCAGGGGCGTAACTTGAGGGGGTGCAGAGGGTGCGGTTGCACCCGGGCCCAAGAGGTCTCACTTTCCCATATGAGAAGACTAGTACTATAAGCCATACATTATAGTCAGGGGCCTGGCACAGACTTTGCACTTGGGCCCATCAGCTTCAAGTTACACCACTGGCTACGAGCTGCTCTGACAAGTTCTATTTCACCTTCTTGAATGTGGATACAGTTCAGAACCCTTTTGGTCGTGCGCAAATTAATTAACCAGTTCCGCCACAATCTCACATCCCAGTGTAAATTACCATACCATTTCATGAATGCCCAGACTATGTTCACCTCTATTCGGCACTATGACTTAGTCCAGCACCTCCCATCATTGTGGACCTTTCAGTGGTGGAATGGTGTCTCCAATGAGCCTTTGTATAGAGAGTCTAGCCAAGAGGTGGGTATTGAGTGTTCATTAAGTGGGCCAATATACAAAAGAATCCTGATCCCCCAACAACCTCTTTAATGCTTTTTATCTGAACTGATAGTCAGACAGGGATGTCCTTTAACAGCCACCCCACTACATATTCTATGTTGTAGTAGAAAGCTTCTACAGCTTTAGAATTCTCTCTTAGGTTATAGACCTGCTTCATACATATTTGTCACCGGTTAGTCGGCTGAACTTTTGTCATCTTGCAATTTTCAACATAGGGTTAAGCCTTGAATACATTACAGATTGCCAGCAGTATCATCAGGCTTATGAAGTCAGCTAATAACATAAAAGCCTCATCAGGATGCTCACACATTAATACATATTTCATGCTTAAAAGAGCGGACTGCTGTATGCCGAGCTATCAGCAAGCCCTATTAGGACATATGGATGTTACAGAGGAATGTCCTTAGCTAGATTTCCTCTTCTGCTTACTAGAGGTTTAATCATAGCAGTGTCCTGCCTTGATCTGTTTCTGATTTTGGGGAACTATTACTAATCTGCTGGAATTGCCTTGGACTAGGATCTTTTGGTCTATACACAACATGTTGGTCTATTCTTTTTCATCCTGCTTATCCTCCTCTAGATATGGCTGCAGAATAGCCATGTTTTGCTACAAATCTCAGGGATGCTCTGACACAGGACAATTTGCTGGAGGTGTAGTCTGTAATAGCTGTAGCCAGTAAAAGGAGTATGAGCAGGATGTGACATCACCCTGTTGGTCTGGTCTACTTGCCTGTACACAAACTGTCACACCATGCAGTGAAGGAGATTTAATAGTGTCTGATTGTGATCACATGATTCAGCACATCAAACAGAAAGGGGGATTTTTTGCTGAAAGAGGCAAGAGATAAAAAAAAAAATTACGCAATATAAACATCAGTACTATTCTTTTTGGGAAAACCTGTTTATAAGCCGCAGGTTGGAAAATTCTATACAGTATGATACAATATAATACAACTTTATTGATCCCATTGAAAATTGATTTACAACTTTATACATCTTTCTCCTAAATATGTGCAATAAAATGTAGTCCAGTTACCAGTAAAAAGTATTGAATTATTGTTCATATTTTGGTCTCTGGTTTAACTGGATAACTACACAATACTGTCTCATGCACATACAAAGTAGTATATTCCAAATACAGAAAGTGAAGAAATATTTGTCTTTCAAAAATTTGTTATGCTTGGTCTTCTATAGGAGTCATAATCAATGCCATATTTCTATTACCCAATTCTCCCAGAAATAGACCTAACAAAGGAATGAATGGATAGAAAGTTTTACTAATAGTAACAGAAAAGTCCATAGCGTACTCATTTTAAGGATATGTGCAGGACTGATGTTTATCATATTGAATGTGTTATCATCATATCTATTCTGTAAATTACCAGTTACCAAGGAGTTAATAGATTTAAGCATGGTGTATGTATCACTATCATGTCTGGTCTATGGTTCACTGGTTAGTAAAGGGTTACAGCAGGGAATATATCCATTCCTACAGTACTTTATAGGCCTCTGTGGAGTACTGGATTGAACAACATACAAAAGGATGTGTAATATCTCAGCAGAAGAAATGGTAAAGTTTAACACGTGCAGAATATATAATAGAAAGGAAAGAAGGTACAGTACAGTAGGTGATACCTCTTTATTAGTGAAACCAAATTCTGTTTCATTTAAACCTTTTTCATTTACCTCCTATTTGTATGTAGCATCTCTCATTTCCCCTTCCTCTGCTTACAGTATATAGATAAATATTTACACTAGAGACAATGTAACCAGCCTAGATGATGGCTGCTTTACACTGTCCTGGAGGGTGATGGGTTACACATCTGTCTCTCCTGTACGATACGAGGCAGGCGGATGGCGTGACTAGAGGCCAATGTGAGACATCTGCCTGACCTGTGCTGCACTCCTGGGACTAGAGGAAATCTAATCAGCATCACACAATGAGATCAGCAGGGAGGATGCTCCAGTCCTATCAGCTACTTTAACCACTTCATAGCTGGACCCCAATACTTAATTGTTATACTCACTTGTCAAGAATGAAGTAGAGGTCGAAGGCTCCTTGACATGAAGGTTCATCAGCCTCAGCGGGTAGGGGAATATATGATAGCTGGAGGAGCAATCCTGCAAGTAGGATCCACTGCCCAGGGAGATGGCAATTCCTTCTGCACTTCATCTTGTCTTCTATCCTTGCACACCAGGGTTGGGATCCTGTGTTACTAGTAGGATGAATGCATACACAAGCTCAGGCTGAGTCCTATGACTTCTTCTAAGCTGGGTTATGATCTGCACACCTCTCTCCATACACCCAGGCTCTCACACTTCCTTTTCTCTGTGCACACTACATAGAATGTGCAGTTACAATCCCCACCCTCCTCACCCCTTCTGTCTATCTGTGCTTTTGTACTGTCCCCTTATGCTCTGGTGTAGCCCAGGCTCAGATCTCCTGATCATAACAGGGCTTCCTTGTGCTGTCCCACTCTGTGTGTGCTTTCCCCTTTCTAACCTTTGCAAGCAGAACAGAAGTTTGGGATCAGCTGTCAGTAGTTTGTGTTCACTTGGTGTCTCTTTGTCCCCTGTCTCTTTCACCCTTATATAGAAAACAGCATAAGCAATCGGGTTCTTGGCCCCCAGCCTGTGGGATGTGTCTTAGTGAGTTGGGACGGGTGGGGATTGTACAGTGAGCCTCCTGCCAGCACAGTTACTAACTCAGAAAAGTTTTCTTGAAAGTCTGTTAAACGGCTCAGCTGCAGGGTCTGTAGTCACACACACTCACACTCTTACTCACTCAGGAAGAGAAAGAAACTGAACTGTTACTATATTGTCTTATTATGAATGGCACTTAATTACTGTATGTCATGTTTATTTTTACAGTAATGGCCAATGCTTAGGCTCTTATCCTGACATTTTACATAAAAATGATGGAAATTAAAATATAAAAAAGTAATTAATATTGAGAGCTTCCTATTCTATTGCTTGTTCATTTATCTATTTATGGAAATGTACAGTCATTTAAAACTTCTTTTATATATCTTTTTGAACATCTTTAGGAATTCATAGCAGTAACATATGTGGAGCATGACCATTATATTTTATAAACTCATGAATGGAAGTTTATCAAAAGTGCCTCAGAGCAGAAATGCTCTAGTTGTCCATGGCAACCAATCAGAGCTCACCTTTAATTTTCCTACAACTGTTTATAAAATGAATTCTGAGCACTGATTGGTTGCCAACTTGAACAGTTTTACCTCAGGCACTTCTGATAAATCTCCAGACTGTAAGCTCTGGCGGGCAGGGCCCGAACTCTGATTGTTACATCTGATATATTATTACTCTGTAATGTCTTGTTTTATTTGTATATGTACCCCATGATCTGTATAGCACTGAGATGTATGTGCACTATAAAGATGATGCAGAAATGGGATTCACAATTGTACATTGAAATGACAGATATATTTGGGTTCATGTACCAGGGACATACATCGAAATCATGGTCCCCATAGCAACCTCCTCTCTTCCCCAAAATATTGCAACTAGTCTTTTCTATAAAATGAGTTAAACGTTTTGGCCTAAATGACAATTTCCATGTGGAGGAAAGCCAACACTACACTTCACCCTGAACACAGCATCCCTGATGTGCAGCATGGTCAGAAGATGGTTAGATGTGGAGGACAATCCTGGAGGAAAACCTGTCGGAGGTTACAAAAGACTTGAGACTGGGGCATATTTTCTCCCTTTTCCACCTAAATATGAAGCCAAAGATACAATGGACACGTTTAATGAAAGAATTTTCTCATGTTAACATGGCCCAGTCAAAGTGCAGACCTAAATTTCATTGAGAATGAAAATTACTGTTCATAAACATTCTATAACTAGTGGCCTTTCAATAGTGTTATTACTTTAAAAAATGTTTGAAAATTACATATCCATATCTTAGCACACATGTAAATCCCATTCCAGGAAAAAAAAAGGGTTCCTAGGATCCTGGCGTGCTGTCAGGGCCATTTCCACCACTGGGTGGGACAAACATTGGCCCATTGCGCTGACCTGTAATGGGACACAGTATACAGCTATATCTCTCTGTAAGGAAGCACAGTACACATGTATATCTCTCTGTAAGGGAGCACAGTATACATCTCTATATCTCTCTGAAATGGGGCACATAATAAATCTATTTCTCTCGTAAATGAGTCATGGTACATATACACTCACCGGCCACTTTATTAGGTACACCTGTCCAACTGCTCGTTAACACTTAATTTCTAATCAGCCAATCACATGGCGGCAACTCAGCGCATTTAGGCATGTAGACATGGTCAAGACAATCTCCTGCAGTTCAAACCGGGCATCAGTATGGGGAAGCAAGGTGACTTGAGTGCCTTTAAACGTGGCATGGTTGTTGGTGCCAGAAGGGCTTGTCTGAGTATTTCAGAAACTGCTGATCTACTGGGATTTTCACGCACAACAATCTCTAGGGTTTACAGAGAATGGTCCGAAAAAGAAAAAACATCCAGTGAGCGGCAGTTCTGTGGGCGGAATTGCTTTGTTGATGCCAGAGGTCAGAGGAGAATGGGTAGACTGGTTCGAGCTGATAATAAGGCAACAGTGACTCAAATCGCCACCCGTTACAACCAAGGTAGGCAGAAGAGCATCTCTGAACGCACAGTACGTCGAACTTTGAGGCAGATGGGCTACAGCAGCAGAAGACCACACCGGGTGCCACTCCTTTCAGCTAAGAACAGGAAACTGAGGCTACAATTTGCACAAGCTCATTGAAATTGGACAGTAGAAGATTGAAAAAACGTTACTTGGTCTGATGAGTCTCGATTTCTGCTGCGACATTCGGATGGTAGGGTCAGAATTTGTCGTCAACAACATGAAAGCATGGATCCATCCTGCCTTGTATCAACGGTTCAGGCTGGTGGTGGTGGTGTCATGGTGTGGGGAATATTTTCTTGGCACTCTTTGGGCCCCTTGATACCAATTGAGCATCGTTGCAACGCCACAGCCTACCTGAGTATTGTTGCTGACCATGTCCATCCCTTTATGACCACAATGTACCCAACATCTGATGGCTACTTTCAGCAGGATAATGCGCCATGTCATAAAGCTGGAATCATTGGTTTCTTGAACATGACAATGAGTTCACTGTACTCAAATGGCCTCCACAGTCACCAGATCTCAATCCAATAGAGCATCTTTGGGATGTGGTGGAATGGGAGATTCGCATCATGGATGTGCAGCCGACAAATCTGCAGCAACTGTGTGATGCCATCATGTCAATATGGACCAAAATCTCTGAGGAATGCTTCCAGCACCTTGTTGAATCTATGCCACGAAGAATTGAGGCAGTTCTGAAGGCAAAAGGGGGTCCAACCCGTTACTAGCATGGTGTACCTAATAAAGTGGCCGGTGAGTGTAGATCTCTGTAAGGGGACTGAGTGTACAAAAATCTCCCTGTAAGGGGTCACTGCATAGAGATGTGCAACATCCCCCACCAGCGCCTTGTGTTTTCTTGGGTCCTGGAGGCAGCCGGGGCCCAGAATACCGGAGTTGCTGGTGGTTGCGGCCTAGGCAGGCTGTGGTCACGGTGCTTGGTATGGGGACTGGAGGGCTGTCCTGCAGCCTGGCAGGTCTCCTGCAGGTGGTATGTGCAAGAAATTAAATGAGGGAAAGGCTGAGGTACTTGGTCTCCCTGGGGCAACCCCTTCAATGTCTGTAGTATGAGTCACTGGGTAATGGATGGGGGAGCCCGTGATGGTACAGCCGTATACAGGGACCAGGCAGAGGCAACGTTGTGCAAAAGTAACTCAAGGTTCTTTATTGGAACAACTGCAGGCAAATGATTTCAGAACAGATGCCGGATTATTGGAGAATTCCGGATTACTGGAGTGGTCATTGAGAGTGCTCCTCGGGAGTAGATTCACCAGCCTGGTAGTAGGTGCAGGCTGGGAGGTAGCTGTGTCCAGGTATGGAAGCTGCAGCTTTTTCCTGGGTGTTCTGGGTGTCTGTGCTAGTGGTGCACTGACACTCTCTTGTCACTATGTTGGGAGCTGAGGCCTACGAGGCCTGTAGCAAGAGCTTGTGCTGTAAGGTGATGCTTCTCAGTCAGGAGCTAGGTTCCAAGAGATGTCTTTGGTAAGAGACCTGGGTTTCAAGAGGACTTGTCACTTCCTATCCAGGGGTTTTATTATCCCTGGTCAGGTGGTACTCACTCTCCGATCACACTCCAGCTTACAGATTGGAACATTATTGCATAACAATATTAACCCCTTAACGCTGAAGCCACTTTTCACCTTCCTGACACGGCCCATTTTTTAAAATCTGACATGTGTCTATTTAAGTGGTTATAACTTTGGAACGCTTTAACATATCCAGTTGATTTTGAGATTGTTTTTTCGTGACACATTGTACTTCATGTTGGTCGAGAAAGTTAATGAATATGTTTAGTATTTATTTATGAAATAAATGGAAATTTGCCCAAAATTTTGAAAAAAACAATGTTTTCAAAATTCAAAATTTTCTACTTTTTGGAAAGTTGGTCATATCACTAAAATAACTTGATAACTAACATTTTCCATATGTCTGCTTTAACTTGGCATCATTTTTCAAACATCTTTTCCTTTTTTTAGGATGTTAGGAGGCTTATAACTTTAGGTGCAATTTTTCAGATTTTCACGAAAATCATCAAAACCTACTTTTGGAGGGTTAGTTTAGTTAGAAGTGACTTTATAAGGCCTACATGATAGAAAACCCCCACAAATGACACCATTTTAGAAACTACACCCCTCAAAATATTCATAACAACCTTTGGGAATTTTGTTAACCCTTTGAGCGTTTCATGAGGGTGAAAGATAAATGAAAGTGAAATTACAGAAATGTAATTTTATCTTACAATAGATTCATTGAACACTACAATTTGCACCTTCACAATGGGTTAAAAAGGAAAATGCATTTTACCATGTTTAGGGCAATTCCTCCTGAGCATGCCAATGCCCATTTTGTCACTGTACCCTGCTGTACGGGCACAGGGGGGCACTTGGAATGGAAAGAGCGTTGTTTCGTTTTTGCAGGGCAAATATGGATGAAAAGTTTTCATGTGACAGGATGCATTTGGAGAGCCATAATGGTACCAAAACAGAGGAAAGCCCCAACAAGAGACACCATTCTGGAAAGTACACCCCTTGGAGAGTTTAGCAACGTGTAATTTGTGTATTTGCCCAAACAGGTGTTTGATTCAATTAGGCCCCAAAAGGGAAAAAAGGTGAAAATGTTCTCAAAAAAGTCACTTTTACCCCAAATTTTTGTAAGCCACAAGGGATAAAAGATGAAACAACTCCCATAAATGTGTAAAACTATTTCTCCTAAGCACAGAACTGCACCACTTTTGCATATAAAGTGTTGTATGGGTACACAGTAGGGCTCAGAAGGGAAGGAGGGGCTTTGGCCTTTTAGAAGCCAGATTTGACAATCATCCATTACATGTGTCAGGATGCATTTGGAGAGCCCTAGTGGTACCAAAACAGAGGGGAACCCCAACAAATGTCACCATTTTGGAAAGTGCACCCTTTGGAGAATTTAGCTAGGTGTAATATGTGTATTTTCCCCCACAGGTGTTTGCTTCAATTAGGTCCCTAAAAGGAAAAAGATGAACATTTTCCCAAAAAAGTCACTTTTACGGCTAATTTTTGTATCCCATAAGGCATTAAAGATGAAACAACCCCAAAAAATGTGTACTAGCATTTCTCCCGAGTATAAAATTGCCCCACACATGCAAATAAAATGTTGTATGGGTACGCAGTGAAGCTCAGAAGGGAAAGAGGGGCGTTGGCCTTTTAGAAGCCAAATTTGACAAACATCCTTTACATGTGTCAGGATGCATTTAGAGAGCCGTAGCGGTACCAAAACAGAGGGGAACCCCAACAAGTGTCACCATTTTGGAAAGCACACCCCTTAGAGAATTTAGTAAGGTGTAATATGAGTATTTGTCCATATAGGTGTTTGATTTAATTTTGGCTTAAATAGGACAAAGGTGAACATTTTCTTATAAAGGTCATTGTACCCCTAATTTTTTATAGCCACAAGGGATAAAAAAAATGTAATAACCCCCCAAAATGTGTAAACCTATTTCTCTCGAGTGTAGAAGTACCTCACATGTGTATATAAAATGTTGTATGGGCGCACAGTAAAAGGGAAGGGGGATGTTTGCCTTTTAGAAGCCAAATTTGACAGAAATGTTTGACATGCATTTGGAGAACCCTAGTGGTATAAAACAGATAAGAATCCGAAAAGTGACCCTAATTTTTGAACACACACCCCTTAGAGAATTTTGCAATGTGTAATATATGTATTTGACCCTACAGGTGAATGATCCAATTAGGCCCTAAACATTAAAAAGGTGAAAATTTTCCTATAAATGTCACTTTACTCCTAATTTCTGTAAGCCACAAGGGATAATATATTAAATAACCCCGAAAAAGGTGTAAAACTATTTCTCCTGAGTGTAGAAGTACCCCACATGTGCATATAAAATGCTTTATGGTCGCACAGTAGAGGAAAAGAGGGGTGTTTGTCTTTTAGAGGCCAAATTTGCAAGAAATCCTTCACATGTGTCAGGATACATTTGGAGAGCCGTAGTGGTACCAAAGCAGAGGAAAACCCAAAAAGTGACCCTAATTGTTGAATGTACACCCCTTGGGGAATTTAGCAAGGTGTAATATGTGGTGTAGTGTAATACACGTCGTGAAATGAGCATTTGAACATACAGGTGGTTTCCAAATACGATGTGCGATGGAGTCCAAGATGGAAATTGCAATTATTTCTGGAACGTTCAGTGCCCGTTATGTGGCGCCCCTTATGAAATAATGGAGGGGTATAGGGAGCAACGGGACATAACAGTTGTTAAATTATTCATTTTACTGAATTCACAACAGATTGGGCGTGAATTGTGAATGTGTTGCGTATAAGGAGGTAGAATAGACCAGGGGACCATCTAAACTTTTGTCACACTTGGAGTTGTCGCAGGTCTCTTAGTAGTATATAGTGTCCATCCTTAGTATATAGTGTCCATCCTTAGTATATAGTGTCCATCCTAACTCCTCTTTTGGAACAAACTCTTTTCTGAGTCCTTCCTTTAGAAGCAGCAGAATTTACCGTGAAAATGCTGCCCTGAAAAAATACAGGAACATCTAAACCAGAGGTACTGGGGCCCCGTCCTTCTTGTCCCAATATTAGTTTCCTAATATCTTCCTCTTGAAAACGGAGAAATGATACGGCAGGACCTGCACATTGGAACAGCTCGTAAGAGTTGTACAGCGTAATCTGTACAATGTACATGGCCAGCGCTTTTGTACCATATCTTCGTTTTTCGTAGGGAAATTATCGCCAAGTGTTGCTCTTATTCACTCTAGCGATGCCCATTGTGACGAATATTGCTGCTTTTAGCTGGACCAAATCGACCAGCCAATAGCGGCAAACATGGACAGAGGGGGGCAACAAAACCCCTCTGAACCACAAGGCAAAATTGGTGGCTGTCAGGAACAGCCGCCACCCTGCCCCGATCACCGTGTCTACAGACATGGTGATCGGTATTACTGATGTCATAAGTAAATTCGCTGCTATCGGCTCGTCTGAATTGATGAACCAGTAGCAGCGATAATAAACTGGGGGTGTGTGGGGGGGACGTAACCCTTCTGGTCCATGGGGCAGGATGGATGGCTGTCAGGAACAGCCGCCGTCTTACCCCGATCACTGTGTCTGACCGGTGTTGGCAAGTCACTACCCGCCGCACCGTTCTATTACAACGCGCGTTGGGAATAGGCTATACAATCTTTATTTTTTAAGCAATTTAGACAAATAAGGGCTTATTTTTTGCGAGACGCGATGCACTGTAAAAAAAACTTTATTTTAGAGGGTGTTTAGCTTATCGAAGCAATTTTATTAACTTTTTTCGTGTGGAGGAAAATAAAATCATCGATTCTTGTTTTGGATTTTTAGCATTTTTTGGGGGGGGTGTTCGCTGTAGCATAACAATAATATATTATTTTTATTCTACGGATCACTACGATTACGGTGATACCTCATTTATATAGTTTTCTTTTTATTTGTCCAATTTTATTGAAGGAAAACTAGAATAGAAAAAATTGCATTTGTTTTAGTATTGCCATCTTTATAGCGGCATAACTATAGTATTTTTTGGTTGACGGAGCTGGTTGTGAGCTTATTTTTTGCGTGACAAGTTGTTCTTTTCAGTGGTATCATTTTGGCGCTTGTAACTTTTTCGGATCACTTTTTAGAACATTTTTTGTAAAGCAATTTGATAAAAAGTTTTAATTTTTGGCAAGTTTTTGGGGTTTTTTTTTTACCAAGTTCACCTAGAGGGTCCAATTATGATTAGGATTTATTGTACAGATTGTTACGGACGCGGCGATACCAAATAAGTGGGTTTTTTTTGTGATTTAGTGTATTTTATACTTTATTACATGTGTAAAGGGAAATGTGGTGTTTGGGGGGACTTTCACTTTCTTTTATTATTTATTTTTATTTTAAAAAACCTTTATTTATTTATTTTTACTTTTTTTCCAGTTACTGCCATCTAAGCTTGAACAAGTGATCTTCTGATCACTTGTTCAAGCTATTTTACAGGTTACACAGTGCAATACAGATGTATTGCACTGTGTAATGTAAGACACTGAGCATGCTGCGCATGCCCAGTGTCTTACAGCCGGGTCCTGCCAGAAGGCAGGACCCGGCTTCCGGATGAAGATCTCGCAGCCCCGGGCACCGGCAGTCCCGGGGCTGCGATCGGAGCAGCGGACCCCCCCGGTAAGCGCCGCGGGGGGGTCCGATTCCCCGCAGATTACATTTAAATGCCTCTGACACGCCGCGGTCAGCGCGACCGCGGCGTGTTAGGGGTTAACACCCGCGATCGGAGAAATCTCCGATCGCGGGTGTTAGAGGCAGGTGTCGGCTATAATATATAGCCGACACCCGCAGCTTCTGGCGCCGGCTCCGTTCAGGAGCCGGCGCCAGAAGCTTGACGTAATAATACTGCATTTTGCGGGAACGCACCTCCCGCCATGCAGTACTATTACGTCAAATGTCGGGAAGGGGTTAAACAGTTTTAACCCTTGCCTGTCCAGGCAGTATCTACCGCTATTAATTACCTCTAGATAGCTGTATAACTCTGTGAAGTGAGTTGTGCAGGCTCACCTACTGGGGAGACACAAACAAGGGGCTTATTTGCAAACATTCCACTGCTTGCACATTGGTAGGTTGTTGCACATGTATATACATCACAGGCGTCAGAGCATATTTCTGTATTAGTTATGGAAGACACTATGGGGGGGGGGATTTATCAAAACCACCATAATTGTGGCGCAAGTGCGTTAATACATCCAGCTATGTATGTGAATTAGAGGGCTCTGTAAATATTTAAAATCAATCGGGATCCTCTATGCAGGTGGTCCACGACATAAGAACACCCGATTACAGACAACCCCCTAGTTACAAACAGACCTCTGGATGTTGGTAATTTGCTTTACTTTAGTCCCAGGCTACAATGATCAGCTGTAACACTTATCAAAGATGTTTGCAACTAAGATTTATTGTTAATCCTGGTTCTTATGACAACGCAAAAGTTTTAAAATCCAAACGTCACAGAGACCAAAAAAAAAAAATTAGGGTTACAATTATAATACAAACGATCCTATTACTATAGTCCCAGACAGCAATAATCATCTGCAAGGCATCTGCGATGAAGCTTTATTGATAATCCTTGGTCCAATTACAGGAAAAAATGTTGAAACTACGATTGTCAATGGGAGAAAAAAAATTGTCTCGATCTACAATTATAAAATATACAGTTTCGACTTACATACAAATTCAACTTAAGAACAAACCTATGGAACCTATCTTGTACGTAACCGGGGGACTGCCTATGTGTGCAGTTATCCTGGTGCCAAATTTCTGTTCGTCGTTTGAGGATTTAAGTACATTTGTTTGGTGTATTTATGTAAAGAAATCTGTCCTGGTGCTCTATTTCTGTATGGTCATGTATTTATGTACAGCACTATTACAATAATTCATGGCAGACACTGTATTATAATTTGAAAGACACTGTACTACACCTGCCAAAAGCCTCTGGGGATGTTACCAGAACTGCAGCTTCTCAGGCTGTTACATGGTGCAGGAGTGCTTCCTCCCCCTAGCTTCCTCAAAACTCCCCCCATCCCTCTGCTGCTGTAATCTTACGGAAGTAGGGGAAGTTCTCCTTGCATAGTGTAACTGCCAACCTGTGAGGCTGCAGCATGGAGGAGCTCTGGTAACAGCCCCTAAAGCCCTTTTGGCTCATTATTTTAAAATTGTAATAGTTGAAGTTGTTAGTTCAGAAGGAAGGAGGCCATGAATAACAAAAATAGGAAGATTATCACAGTCACGGTGCCTGGATCTATTAGTAAGTGTCCCTGTTTTATCATGCTTGAAAATCATGACAGATATCCTTAACTTTTATTGCCACCTACGCTATTGATTTAGGAAACAAAACAAATGATTTCAAACTTTTCGTTTTTAAGAGGGTGAGAGTCTGGATTATATTTGGTGGATCTGAAACCCCCATGTTGTCTAGTCCAGAGTCTGAATTGCTGGTGCCATATGCCAATGGTGGGCAAGGGGTAAAAAGTTTATAAAATAGTCCAAGACCTATGGTTGACTTTTACAGTCAAAAAAGTGAAATGATGCCCTCCTCCCCCACAGTGGTGGAATGGCTTGGTTCATGGGCCAGACTCCCTAGGTCAGTGATGGTGAACCTTTTAGCGGCCAAGTGCCGAAACTGCAACTCAAAACCCCCCTTATTTATCACGAGGTGCCAACCAAAAAATAATGCAGTAACTTATTGCCTCCTGAGGACAGCAACACAGTAGAAAGATGGAAAATTTTCATCATTTTAGCTTCTTTCCAGTGTCTCTCTGTACCAGCAGGAGGTCTTCCAAAGATAATTCGGCCCTGTCTACTCATTCTCCCTCATCCTACAGTCCCAAGTACCAAAGTAAGTATCCAAATATGACTGAACTCAGCATCTTTTAAGTTGCTTGGAACTGCAGGAAGATTCTTTAAGTCCTGTCTGGTGTGCTGGGGCGATGGCCAGGGTACCCACAGAAAGGCCTCTGAGTGCCGCCTCTGGCACCCGTGCCATAGGTTCGCCACCACTGCCCTAGGTATTTACTGCAAGAATCACTTGCATCTGTGTATTAAAAAGACACAAATGCAACTGATTCAGAGAATACAGTAGGGCTTCATCTTTAAACATCTGCATTACTTAGGTAACATGATGAAATCATTGCAACACCTGCATCATTCAACAGAGGGTGGCTGCAGTGCAAAGAACAGAGGAGGATATGCAAGCACTATGTGAGAGTGAAATGTGGTTGTATTTTTTTTTTATTGTGGAGTCATTAGCACTGCACCCCCACCGCCTGCAATGTACAAATCCATTGTCTCGACTAAAGCCAAAGGGGCAGTAAAGCTCTTGGGGTGATTGCAGGGGGGACAGCTCCTGACCCTCTGCAATCCCATAAACATACATGTTAGGACTAAAACACACAAATGTGCTCACTCTGTGAATCAAAGATGGCCAGATTTCACTGACCAAACACAAGATTAGACATTAGACATTGACATTAGACATAAAGTTGTTGCTCCATGGTGAAGCAGGGACTCTTTCCATCATGTAGAACTATGACCCTCGGACTCCTGTTCCTGGAACAGTGTTGGCTCTATGACCAGGTCATTGGACAAGGTCATTGTCTCATGAACTGAGCATGTTTATGTACTTTAGCCATTTATAATCTTTTTATTCTACTGCAAACATACAAGATGTCTTTGCAGAGGAATTAACTGATTTTTAACACATAGAAATCTGATCAGAAATCTGATCTGTGTTTACCTATAAATACATTACATTTATATACATTCAACAATTCATACACACTCCCACACAATGGGGCATTTATATACTTACTCACTGTTACCACTGACTGCGTCCTTTGTGCGACGCAGGCGTCGTTGCTGCTTAGGTGACAGTGCCTGGGTCACAGAAGGGAGTGGTCGCCAGCGTCTATCTATCTGCATGTCTACTGATCTGTCTATCATATTACCACATATTTCTTCACATCTTAACTCACACTTAGAATACATTCACAAGAACGTATGGGGGACGTATGTACAGTCGGTGTATATACGTCACCCATACACAGCAATGGACTCGCGGCCCTGTATGGGAGTGGTATGGTGCAGCACATGTGCGGACATGTCCTATCTTTCCCAGTAATATGGCACAGCGGCCATATATCGCTATGAAAAGGGGCGGAATGATCGGCGCTCATCCCCTCCTCCTCTACCTGGCACCAATGTATGCCACCGTAACATAGCCTGCGGCCCCATACACACGACCATATAAAAACGGCCGTACACGGCTGGAATACAGCCCCATGCATTACAATTGGCATTACAGCCGTCCATGTACATGGCCATATTGTCCACCATACCGTAAGTGAGTCGAATAAAAATAAAGAGCATGTCCTATTTTCCACCGTATTTCGTTTCCGTATGGCCCATAGAAATCAATGGGAATATAAAAAATCTGTGCTGCATACGGCTGTGCACCCCATGCTGCCATATATATTTGCAGTATCCAGAACCAGTGGGAGATGCATTCTGTCAGCCAGCCAATAGTCAACCATCCATCATCTGCCTGCCCACCATATTTTATGCGGATACGGTATGGATACAGTGCAAAACGTAGCCATATAGTTGCAAAATGTCCCGTATTTATGGCCAGAATACAGCTGTATATACACAACAGAGAAGGCCATACGGTCGTGTGCATGAGGCCATAAGCTGTATTATACTCATTGCCTAAAGTAACCAATCAAAGCTCTGAGTACATACAAATGACCTGTAGCAACTTAGAACTGAGCTGTGATTGGTCACTAAATGCCATAGTAACCAGCAGACAATGGCTCCTGTAGATGGTGTTTTATAAGTGTATTTTGGAAAGTGCAAGGTGACAATTTTGACTCATAACCTAGTCTGTAATTTTGCACAGAGTCACAAATATCGGCTGTGCAAAATTTGGTATTTGTAAATGTGACGGTGCAGATTCTTTCACCATTCACACATACACACACACATACACTCAGCACCGTTAATTAATGAATTGCTGGGTGCAGTATATATAATAACTTGCTATTATTCATTCCAGGGAACTTTGCATTTATGAAACACTTACATGTAATGTGGCATAATAGTATAAGATGAAAGTGAGAAGCAGAAGAATGAAAAGGCCTTGAGTGGGAATTGCACAGCTTGTAACACATTTAGGGACTATGTCTCCGTAAAGTTACTAACTGCCGCTCATGACAAAAATCTCAACTCGGCTCATGGTCTGTGCGCCCCTGCTCACTTCTTATAGAAAGTGGGTTGAATCAGTTCCTGTGTAACCCTGATACATGACTACTCCTGCCAAACCAGAAAAGGGCCACAATTTGCACTCTGAAATAACTACACATTTTATATAATTCAGCTACTATAAACGTATCAGTTTTACCAAAATTGAGCTTCATGTCATCTAAATTGAATCATATTACAGAGCCAAATGCATGGCTGTTACCACAAACAGCAAATGTGATGTAGCTACTCTGCACAATGACATCTTATCTTGTGTTCTTACACAAAACATCTCAAGGACAATTTACCTTCAGTAAATAAATGCTTCCTCATTTTGCAAGACACTCAGGAAAAGTACAGTAGCATCATACATAAACCACAGCCTGAAAGCTTTACATTAGTAGCACTACTTGCAACATACAATCTGTAAGGCAAAAGCATAGATTGTAGTTTTCTCAACGCAATTGTATTTGACAAAGTTCCAAACTTTTGTGAGCTAAAAAAATCCTATACCTGTGTATGAGATTTCAAATAGTTTTTTCCCAATTGGCTTTGTTCACAGTAAAGACGTCACAACAAAACTGATAAACTATCTAATAACCCAAAGAAATTCTAGCTTTTAAACCAGATCTCCCCCAACTGTCATAATTGTCTAGTATGATTATACTGACAGAAAATCATTAATTATAGTATCTAGTTATCCAAACACAAATAACTGTACAGGCTTCTTAAGGACACTCGACTTACAGACGACCACTAGTTACAGACGGACCTCTCTGCCCACTGTGACCTTTAGTGAAGCTCTCTGAATGCTTTACTTTAGTCCCAGGCTGCAATGATCAGCTGTAAGGTGTCTGTACTGAAGATTTATTGATAATCCTTGGTCCCAGTACAACAAAAAATTTTGAAACTCCAATACTCACTATGTCCAAAACATTTTTTGTCTGGAACTACAATTATAAAATATACAGTTTTGACTTGCTTACAAATTCAACTTATGAACAAACCTATCGACCCTATCTTGTATGTAACATGGGGACTGCCTGTATATCAAAATGTGTGTGAAAAAAAAGGGTAATTGTTCGCTTTCCGAATATCACTGCCATTGGTAATATGAAGCATTACCAATTCAAATCTATGGGGCACATTCATTAAGGCCCTTACACAATTTTTTTTAGGTCCAAACTGCTTGCACAGGTATTTAAGAAGTATCTGCACCAAAATTATGTCACATGCGACACTTTTTTGGCACAGCTGTACTAGGCAACATGCAACACAAATTAGGGGGCGTTCTGGTGCTCAGTCGGACCGGGCGCCAGATTTATCATGCAAAGTCCAACAGAAGTGTGTCACAAGCCCTATGTTAAAGGTGCACCACAAAAAAGTTGGTGCACTCTGTCGGGGCAATGTAGGGGGAGCCAGATTCATGAAAAATGTGTGTCAGAAACCCTGAATCTAGCGCAACATGCCCATTACACAGGCAAACTGCATTTAGTGCAGTTTGCACGGTGGTTAGAAAATGTTCTGAGTGTTAGACATAGAAGTGACAGGTCCTCCAGAGAAAGCAAGGTACTTTCCACTTTTACTTAGTCATGAAGTTGTTAGAAAAGTTATATCTTCTTTTGATTAAAAATGCCCAACTTTGGTAAAAGTAATTATGGTTTCTAAACCACAGACAACCACTTAAAGGATTTTAATATCTATTGTTGTTACTTATTGTTATTATTGTCACTTCCGGAGATGACTGATGCACCAGTGACTGCAGTGCAGCACATATGCCACCCCACAAACCAAATACTGCATTGGTACAATATCTAGTAGACCCCAAAGCAGACTATAAATACAGTGTTCAAACCAGACAATAATAATGTACATCCCCCTTAAAGCAGAAACATATTACTGGAGACCACTAGAGGAGACACATAATACAGAAGTACCCCCCTAAAGCAAACATATAATATTGGAGATCCCCCTAGAAAAGATGTATAATACTGGAGACCCAGAAGCAGACAATAATTCTGAAGACTACAGATGAACAGGTTAGTCGACGGGTTCGTCCAAATTTTCCTACCAAATTTGGTTGGGAACCCAGACATTGGGCTTTTAACAACCAAAAATGTCTGCAAAATGGGGCTAGTAAAGGCTAGAGGGTTAACCCCTTCAGGACTCATCTCTTTTTTGTGTTTCTGTTTTTTACTCCCCTAATTCCAGAAGTGATAACTTTTTATTTTTACTTTACAGATGTGTATGAGGGCTTGTTATCTGTGGGACAAATTGTACTTTTAGAGGCACCATTTAATATTCCATGCAATATACTTGAAAGCTGAAAAAAAATTCGAAGTCCGGTGAAATCACCAAAAAAAAAACACATTTGCGGCATTTGGCTCTGTTTTTAAACCTTTCATTCTTTGCTTCAAATGACACACTCTTTATTCTTTGGGTCTATACGATCACAGTGAGACCAAATTTATATAGGTTTCAGTAGATTATTGAAAATTAAGATCTTTTGTACAAAAAAATATTTGTCATTTTGCCAAATTCTGAGGCCAATAACTTTTTCACATTTTGGTGTACAGACCTGTCGAAGGTGTCATCTTTTACAGTATGTACTGGCGTTTGATCAATTTGGGACTTATCTGACTATTTGATCACTTTTTTATTCAAATATTCATGGATGGAAAAATAGTGAAAAAGTGGCAATTTGGGCAGGTGGGTGCTATTTTCCATTACGGAGTTCACGGTCGGGATTCACCTTTTTTATATTTTGACAGAACACGCATTTTGGGAGGTTACAATTAGAGATGAGCGAACATACTCGTCCGAGCTTGATGCCCGTTCGAGCATTAGCGTACTCGAAACTGCTCGTTGCTCGGACGAATACTTCGCCCGCTCGAGAAAATGGCATCTCCCGCCGTTTTGCTTTTTGGCGGCCAGAAACAGAGCCAATCACAAGCCAGGAGACTCTGCACTCCACCCAGCATGACGTGGTACCCTTACACGTCGATAGCAGTGGTTGGCTGGCCAGATCAGGTGACCTTGGAATAGACTAGCCCCTGCCCGTGCTGCTCGGATCATTCTCTGTCTGGATGCCGCTAGGGAGAGAGCTGCTGCTGGTCAGGGAAAGCGTTAGGGTGTTCTATTAGAATAGTGTTAGGCAGGAGTGATTCTACAAGAACCCAACAGTCCTTCTTAGGGCTACAATAACGTTATACATTTTTTTTTTATTTGCTTGTGGCTGGGCTTGCTGGCACTAGTAGTGCAGCTAGTACCATATTGTGAGGAATTTGCAGGGGGACTTGCTACCGTTGTGTTTAGCTCTTAGTGACACACATATCCACCTCAAACACCTAAGTGGGACAATTTATTAGGGGTTTGATTAGAATTAGGCAGAGTCTGCTGATTTATTTTTTTTTTTTTACCTTTATTTCATTTTATAGCTCAAACTCATCTTGCAAAGCAGTGTGCTTTCATTGTAGGCTACAAAATAGCCATAGGAGAACCCCAACGGCTTACTTAGGCCTACAATAGCGTTATATTTTCCTTTTTTTGTTTGCTTGTGGCTGGGCTTGCTGGCATTAGTAGTGCAGCTAGTACCATATTGTGAGGAATTTGCTGGGAGACCTGCGACCGTTGTGTTTAGCTCTTAGTGACACGCATATCCACCTCAAACACCGAAGTGGGACAATTTATTAGGGGTTTGATTAGAATTAGGCAGAGTCTGCTGATTTATTTATTTTTTCTACCTTTATTTCATTTTATAGCTCAAACTCATCTTGCAAAGCAGTGTACTTTCAGTGTAGGCTACAAAATAGCCATAGGAGAACCCCAACGGCTTACTTAGGCCTACAATAGCGTTATATTTTCCTTTTTTTTGTTTGCTTGTGGCTGGGCTTGCTGGCATTAGTAGTGCAGCTAGTACCATATTGTGAGGAATTTGCTGGGAGACCTGCGACCGTTGTGTTTAGCTCTTAGTGACACGCATATCCACCTAAAACACTGAAGTGGGACAATTTATTAGGGGTTTGATTAAAATTAAGTCTGCTGATTTATTTTTTTTTTTACCTTTATTTCATTTTATAGCTCAAAGTCATCAGGCACAGCACAAAATCCAGTTGTGTACTGTCAGTGTAGGTTAGAAACTAGCCATAGCAATAGGATAGCATCGTTTTGTAAAAAAAAAAAAAAATTTAAAGTTTACACTTTAATTTGGAAAATGTTTAACCCGAGGGCTAGGGGTAGAGGACGAGGGCGTGGACGTGGGCGTCCATCTACTGCAGGGGTCAGAGGCCGTGGTCCTGGGCGGGGTGAGACACCACCTGCTGATGAGGGAGCAGGGGAACGCCGCAGAGCTACACTCCCTAGGTTCATCATGTCTCAAGCTACTGGGACTCGTGGTAGAGCACTGTTGAGGCCAGAACAGTGCGAAGAGGTGATGTCGTGGATTGCGGACAATGCTTCTAGCCATTTGTCCACCAGTCAGTCTTCCACGCAGTCCACCCATGTCACCGAAACCAGCACTCCTCCAGTTCCTCCACCTCAGCCTCCTTCCCCCCAGTCTGCCCCCTCCCAGCAAAATTTGGCATTTGAACCGGCATACTCTGAGGAACTGTTTTCTGGACCCTTCCCACAGTCACAAACCACTTGTCCGGTTGCTGCTGAGCAATTTTCCGATGCCCAGGTTTTCCACCTGTCGCAGTCTGTGGGTGATGATGACATTATTGATGTAGTGGAAGAAGTGTGTAAAGAGGTGTCGGACGATGAGGAGTCACGGTTGTCAGACAGTGGTGAAGTTGTTGTCAGGGCAGGAAGTCCGAGGGGGGAGCAGACTGAGTGATCGGAGGATGATGAGGTGACAGACCCAAGCTGGGTTGATAGGCCGGGTGAACACAGTGCTTCTGAGACGGAGGCGAGTCCTATAGCAGAACAGGTTGGAAGAGGCAGTGGTGGGGCCAGACGGAGAGGCAGGAACAGAGCTGGTGCATCAGCGCCAAATGTTGCCTGTAGTCAAGCTCCCGTGGCGAGGGCTAGATTTTCAGAAGTCTGGAGGTTCTTTAAAGAAACACCGGATGACCAACGGACTGTGGTGTGCAAACTTTGCCAAACCAGGATCAGCAGGGGTTCCACCACTACTAGCTTAACTACCACCAGTATGCGCAGGCATATGAATGCTAAACACCCCACTCAATGGCACTCAATTCACCACCGGCCGGGCACACCACTGCTCCTTCCCCTGTGTCATCTGCTAGTCAGCCCCCTGCCCAGGACCACGGCCCAAACACCTCCCGTGAGAAAACCCCATCTTCGCCTCCACGATCCTCCACAGCATCCACCAGCGTTCAGCTCTCCATACCCCAGATGCTGGAGCGCAAAAGGAAGTATAGAGCAACCCATCCACACGCCCAAGCCCTCAACGTCCACATCTCCAAGTTGCTTAGCCTGGAGATGCTGCCCTATAGGCTGGTAGAGACCGAGGCCTTTCGAAACCTCATGGCGATGGCCGCCCCTTGGTATTCGGTCCCGAGCCGCCACTACTTTTCCCGATGTGCCGTCCCAGCCCTGCACAAGCACGTGTCAGAGAACATCATCCGTGCCCTGACAAACGCCATTTCTGACAAGGTCCACCTGACCATATATACCTGACTATATATCGCTGACGGCACATTGGGTTAACTTGGTGGAGGCTGGGACCGAGTCTGACCCTGGGGCTGCTCATATACTGCCGACGCCGAGGATTGCGGGGCCTACCTCGGTCCAGGTCTCAAAGGCCTACTATGCCTCCTCCTCCTCCCACCCCTCCTCCACCTCCTCCTCCTCCGAATTACCATCTGTGGGCATGGCGCCATCAGTCGGTAGCTCTAGGCACAGCAGCAGTGCCATCGCTAAGCGACAGCAGGCGGTGCTCAAACTGCTGAGCCTAGGCAATAAAAGGCACACCGCCCAAGAGCTATTACAGGGCATCACGGCGCAGACTGATCTGTGGCTGGCACCGCTGAACCTGAAGCCAGGCATGGTTGTGTGTGACAACGGCCGTAACCTGGTGGCGGCTCTGCAACTCGGCAGACTGACACATGTGCCATGCCTGGCCCATGTGTTAAATCTCATAGTTCAGCGTTTCCTCAAGACATACCCCAATCTGTCTGATTTGCTCACGAAGGTGCGCCGCATCTGTGCGCATTTCAGGAAGTCCAGCACAGATGCTGCCACTCTCAGGGCAGCGCAGCGCCGCCTCCAACTGCCCGCTCACCGACTGTTGTGCGATGTGCCCACGAGGTGGAATTCAACATTAACCATGTTATCCAGAGTTTACCAGCAGCGCAGAGCGATTGTAGACTGCCAGATGTCAACTTCCACCAGAACTGGTAGTCAGGTCAGTCAGCTTCCTCAAGTCTACAATGAGGAGTGGACGTGGATGTCTGATATCTGTCAGGTGCTGAGTAACTTTGAGGAGTCAACACAGATGGTCAGTGGCTATGCCGCCATCATCAGCCTCACCATCCCGCTGCTTGGCCTGTTGAAAAACTCTTTGGTCAGCATGAAGTCGGAAGCTTTGTGCTCGTCACAAGAGACGGGGGAAGAAGATTCCCTTGTTGATAGCCAAAGCACCCTTAGGTCTGTTTCTCAGCGCAGGTGGAGGAGGATGGGGAGGAAGAGGAGGAGAATGTTGGCGAGACAGAAGAGGGGACCATTGTTCAGTCCTTCACTGTTCAGCGTGTATGGGCAGAAGAAGAGGAGTTGGAGGAGGAGGAAATGGGCAGTCAGGCCAGTGAGGGGAGTGAATTCTTGCGCGGTGGGACTCTGGCGCATATGGCAGATTTCATGCTAGGCTGCCTATCCCGTGACCCTGGAATTTATTCCAGCACCGATTACTGGGTATTCACTCTCCTGGACCCACGGGACAAGCAAAATCTTTCCACTTTCATTCCTGGAGAGGAAAGGAGTGTGAGAATGCATGAATACCAGCAGGCCCTGGTGCACAAGCTGAAACAGTATTTCCCTTCTGACAGCGCTAGCGGCAGAGGGCGTACTTCTGCGGGACAAGTAGCGAGGGAGAGTAGGCGAGCAGGCAGCTTTTCCAGCACTGGCAGGGGTACGCTTTACAAGGCCTTTGCCAGTTTTATGTCACCCCAGCAAGACACTGTCACCTGTCCCCAGTCTCAGCAGAGTAGGGCTGATCTTTACAGAAAGATGGTGAGGGAGTACGTAGCTGACCATACCATCATCCTAAATGATCACACAGCTCCCTACAACTACTGGGTTTCAAAGCTGGACATGTGGCACGAACTGGCGCTGTACGCCTTGGAGGTTCTTGCCTGCCCTGCCGCTAGCGTGTTGTCCGAGCGGGTTTTCAGTGCAGCTGGTGGCATCATCACCGATAAGCGTACACGCCTGTCGACTGACAGCGCTGACAGGCTGACGCTTATCAAGATGAATAAAGCCTGGATTTCTCCGCATTTTCATTCTCCACCAGGTGAAAGAAGCTCAACCTGAATAATGTATGCACTCCTCCTCCTTATTGTCCTCCTTCTCCTCCTCTTTGTACACTAAAGTATAGGAAACTGGCTATTTTTTGGCACTGGCTCTAGCTATAGTACTCTATGTATTTAATTTTTCTGGAGGGCCACCTACCCGGTCCTCTGTTTTAAGCAATTTTTGGGAGTGCCACATACAGGCACTCAATCTATTTAATTTTTCTGGAGGACCACCTACCTGCTCCTCTGGTTTGAAAACTTTTTTGGACTGCCACATACAGGCACTCAATTTATTTAATTTTTCTGGAGGACCACCTACCCGGTCCTCTGTTTTAAGCAATTTTTGGGAGTGCCACATACAGGCACTCAATCTATTTAATTTTTCTGGAGGACCACCTACCTGCTCCTCTGGTTTGAAAACTTTTTTGGACTGCCACATACAGGCACTATCCAAATTAAATTGTCTCCATAGCAGCCTCCACATGTCGTCTTTTTAGCTGGCTCCACACGTTGTCTCCATTTCTACCTCCACACGTCATCGCCATAGCTGCCTCCAAAAGTCGTCCATATAGCTGCCTCCATACATGGTCTCCTTATCAAACGAACTGTGTCAGGCAGAATTTTGGGTTGTTTTCATGGATTCCACATCAAACTTGTTAACTTTGTCGCCACCCTGCTGTGTAATCCACAAAATATACTGGCAAACTTTTATCATTTACCGATATTATTTCAGCGCTTCTTGCGCATCTGTTTACATTCCCCTCACCCGCCATAACCCAAACTTATAAGAACGATACTACACTTGATCTTATACAAAAGGTTCTTAGAAGTGCTGTTTGTGGAGTAGCCTAGAGACAGGGGTTTGGATTGGTGAAAGCTCGCCTGGCAGCGGAGCGCCAGCTCCATCTCAAGATCCAACTAACATAGTTTTAACTGCAGCACCTTTAATCTACTACTAGTTCACTGCCTCCATACATCGTCCCCTTATCAAACGAGCTGTGTCAGGCAGAATTTTCAGGTGTTTCACCAGAAACATAGTGGAACTCGGCCCATCTGTCGCCGCCATGCTGGAGACCTGAAGTTGCAATCATAGCAGCGCAATATGGATGCCCCATACTGTTACTCTTAATCATGGAACCATTTCCGTAAAAACAATTAAAAATAGAACCACTATGCTATTCCATTATTCCTAGGTGAAATATTCAAACGACCCGGCCTGATTTGAAAATTATAATTTTTTCAAAGTAAACGCTTCTGGCCACCCATTTTGGGTGGGGAGGAGCCGAGAGACAGGGGCTTGGACAGGCGAGAGCTCGCCTGGCAGTGGACCGCCAGCTCCATCCCAAGATTAGGCAGCCTCAGAGGCATCCATGCATGCTGCCCCTGCTGTTTCCTGTCCATTTTGCCTCCCCGATCCTCCACAGCGTCCACCAATGTCTCATTTCAACTCTCTATACCCCAGACGCTGGAGCACGAGAGGATAAGCAGCACATCATCCCCTTATCAAAGGAGCTGTGTCAGGCAGAATTTTCAGGTGTTTCACCAGATACATAGTGGAACTCGGCCCATCTGTCGCCGCCATGCTGGAGACCTGAAGTTGCAATCATAGCAGCGCAATATGAATGCTCCATACTGTCGTTCTTAATCATGGAAGTCGTCTCCATGGCTGCCTCCACATGTCGTCCCCTTATCAAAAGAGCTGTGTCAGGCTCATTTTTCGGGTGTTTCACCAGATACATTATGGAACTTGGTCACTATGTCGCCACCATGCTGTGTTATTGACTAAATATACCGTCAACCTTTTGTTCACATAGGAAATCATTTCACCTCCTTTGGTGAAACCTGAGTCCATTTAGGGTATGTCGCCATGAGACTCTCTAGCCTGCCACTGCTGCCGCTGCCTCTGCATGCTGTCCCCTATAGTGTCAGGGTCAATTATTGGATGTTTTAGATGCTATCTAGCCTCATTCGGTCACTCTGTCATGGCCATGCTGTTGCCCATAATTTTGGCATAATGGTGCGATTAAGCAGCCTCAGAGGCATCCATGCATGCTGCCCCTGCTGTTTCCTGTCCATTTCCGTGGTGTTTCCATCCTTTTCTGAAGTTCCCAGGTGTTTGGCCAAGCTTCCCTGTGCAGAGCCTTGGTCCCCTTGAAAAATGCTCGAGTCTCCCATTGACTTCAATGGGGCTCGTTATTCGAGACGAGCACTCGAGCATCGGGAAAAGTTCGTCTCGAATAACGAGTACTCGCGCATTTTAGTGCTCGCTCATCTCTAGTTACAATACCTGTATTACCTGTAATACCTGTATTATTTTTACTGTTTATTTCTATATGTAATCAAGGGAAAGAGAGGTTAAACTCTCTCTTTTTAAAATTTTTCAAATATTTTTAACTATTATTTCAGACCCTCTAGGGTACTTTAACCCTTGATCAGTGCCAGTAACGACCATGGCAGTAACAGGCGGGTGTCAGCTGTTTTATACAGCTGATACCTGTCAAATTTGGAGAGAGCTCAGCTGAAAGAACATGGGGACACCTGTGGCTCCCTTTGCTGCTTTGGTTGTCTCAGCCTCTACCACTGCAAATCCACAGAATCAGAGAATGTGTCATGAGACAATAACAATAATCTTTATTTGAGCCAAACAACATAAATTACATCCGAAAGCCAATTAAAAATGTACTATATACATCACTGGTTGGTTCCACCATGTAAGGTCGACCAAAAACACCTCCTTCACTGAAATAGCTAATATCTAAAATACCACTGAAACTTGTAAACAAGAGTAAAAAGACTGTAAGAGACCTAAATATTGCACAAAGTCTGACAAAAATATGTAAATAAATACTTGGAGAATATTAAATATCAAGTCAAATACCAGCTATAACAGGCAAAGGTCTCTACATTACAAGTCAAGTGCACCAGTCGTCAGTATAGTGGTCAACATCTCATGCTGCATGACATCATGGTAGGTCAGTGATAGTAGAAGGGGTGGAAGGCTCCCCACGCGTTCTGTCTCCTACTGGAGACTTCCTTAGGGGTAGAAGCCTCTACCACTGCCTTCAGAGTGAGAAGGCCACTTATCTCCCCGCAAAGCCAGGATGTAATAGCAACCCTACTAAACCTGTCCACACCATCCCAGGGAAGGGTTCAGCTTTCTATCCCCCAAACAATTGAGAGAAAGCTGTAGTTTAATCCATCTCACCCAGAAGTCCTTGTCATGACTGGGACAGTTGCAAAATTGTTGACCTTTGTTAAAGCTACTATTCCCGTCAGCTTTAAAAATATATATTATGGCGGTGTCCCATAATACATCATTCCTTGCCACCACTACTTTTCTGGGCAGGCCACTCGCTCTCGCACCAACAAGTTGGGGAGAAAATAAGATGAGCAGTGTGCAATGTCATCAGTCGCATGTGCACATCACAACCATTATGTGGACAAGTAAGCATGGACAGGGATGTTACTTCTCTAAAACTGGTCACTGAGTTAATTTAGTGGTAGCTGGGCCCGAGGCAGGAATCACAGAAACGCAGCAGGTCATGCTGAATCTCATCGGTCTGGGCAAAAGACCACACACCACCCAAATAAGGTAAACATTTCCTCACAACCCCTAGAATACCACTATGGATCATAGGAAAAACTACACAATAGCCTTATTTAGTAATTAGCTTTTGTGGCAGTAAATAAAGAGGCCTAGTTTTTCCCATTGCGGCACCGTACCCCAGGAAAAGATGTCCTATTTTTTCCCGTATAACGGCGCCATGCACCATGGTTCTCTATGAAGAGGGTTGTGTGTGAGCAACGCTTACCTCCTCTTCCTCTCCCCGTGCGTTGCCATGTGCCCGCCATGCTATGGTATGGCGGGCAACGGCAGTGTGCATGTAGCCTAACAGGAAGGTTCCAATGTTTCCCATTGCATCTTGTATGGCAGTGAGAGGAAGGGCTAGGTTTTTCCGATAGGTTTTTCCAGTGGCCACGCTGCTGGATCCTCGACTTGAAGAGAGACCTTCAGCATGGAGTACTCCCAACACCAGAATCAATATATAACGCTTCTCCTTCTCTGTATTGGAGATGCAGCACAATTGTAGTAATTGTTGCAGTAACCAAAAATTAATCTATTTGATAAATGGTATTCACACTTTTCTGAACCATGTGTTAACGTGTGCCATTCTCACTGACCATACTTTTCTGTATTAAAGCACAATATTCTCTGGCAACAATACTTTTCTGAACACAGACCCAGATATGGACTGTGTTAAAGGCACTTCCTATTCAGGAGCACTCGCGGTCGCGCGCATGGTGCGCCGAGCGCGTATCACCGTGCGCCGAAGCTGCTTATATTATAAAGATTAAAAAAGTGTTAAAAAGCATGAAGATATGCTCCGGCAACAGCTCACCCTGAGCTGGTGCACGATATTTGATGCTTAGAAGTACAATTTTAAAGTGGTAGGTTTCCTTTAAGGCTCATGCGCCAGCGTATGATAGCCCTGCCGCTGCGGGGACAGTAACGCCCCGCACCCTCTGCTCGGCCGTCCGTGCCCCCCCGGATCGCTGCAAATAATCGCAAAAGCTAGCAATAAGCTAGCATTTGCAATTATTTCAAGGTCCTGATAAATATCCCCCTCTGTGTCTGTGGTTGGCGAATCTCTTGAAATTCGGTATGGACCCAAGCTTTGCAGTTCCGGTCTGCTTATCACTACTGGAGACGCCCAGAGCAGACTGGTAATGCTAGAGAACCCTAGAGTAGATTTCTAATAATGCAGAACCTCCTTAGAGCAGACCTATAATACCAGAGACCCCTAGAGCCGACCTATAATACAGAAAACCCTCACAGGAGACTTATAATAGGGGAGACCCCTAGGTAGACTTATACTACTGGAGACGCAGAAAGAAGTTTTATAACAATGGAGACTCCCAGAGCAGATGTATAATAGTAAATACCCCTGGACCAAACATAAAATACTGGAGATTGACAATTCACTTTTGAAGTAAATATTGTCTGTAATCAGATTGGTTACTTTGATTAGAAAGGCAGCTTTTTAGAAGAAAGCAATGAAAAACAAATTGAATCATACAGCAAAGATACAAATATGTTTTATAGAAAGTCTGCAAAAAACAGATGTTACCATTTCCTTTATTTTAACAAGATAATTTTCTAATTATGAAAGTATTGTTAAGTAATGTCAGTTAAGTCAAGTTAATGGTGCACTATGCTAAATGCATCTCAATACAGACATAAAAAGAATTCATAGTATCATAGTAAATAAGGCTGTAAAAAAGCACAAGTCCATCAAGTCAAACCTTTAAAAATTGAACAATGTTTTTTTTCTCATAACTCGTGATATTTTTCCTCTCCAGAAAGTCATCTAGGCCTCTCTTGAACATGTACATAGAGTCCGCCATAATAACCTCCTGCAGCAGAGTTCCATATGCATATATGTGAGCCGTATATACATCCTCCATACAGTCGTGTGAATATAGCCCTAGAGTAATGAACCTTTTTCTATGGCAATGGTAGAACTGCTTCTCATCTAGGCGTAGTGGATGCCCCTTTGTTCAGGTCACAGGTCAAAGTATAAAAAGATCTTTGGAGAGATCCATGTACTGTCCTTTCAGGTATTTGTACATTGTAATGATGTATCCCCCTTTTTTTTTCTAAACTGAATAACCCCATATTTTGTAATCTGTCATTGTATTCTAGTCCCCTCATTCCCCTAATAATCTTGGTTGCTCTCCTCTTCAACCGATCCAGTTCTACTATGTCTTTTTTATACACTGGTGCCCAAAACTGTACACAATATTCCATGTGTGGTCTGAACAGTGATTTGTACAAGGGCAAAACTATGTCTTTATCATGAGTATCTATTCCTCTCTTGATATATCCCAAAATTTTATTTGCTTTAGCAGCAGCCGCCTGCCTCTGGTCACTAAAATTAAGTTTACCATCCACCAATACCCCCAGTCTTTTTCAGCTCTAGTTTTACCAAGTAATTGAATATTTAGAACATAATTATACTTTTTGTTTCCATGGCCCAACAGCATAACTTTACATTTATCTACATTAAACCTCATCAACCATTTATCCGCCCACTCCTCTAGCCTCCACAAATCCCTCTGTAATGTTAAACTATCGACTTCAGTATTAATTACTTCACACAGCTTAGTATCATCTTAGTATCATCTGCAAATATTGAAACTTGACCATGCAAACCCACTACAACGTCATTAATAAAAATATTAAAATGAAGAGGCCCCAATATTGACCCCTATGGTACTCTACTGGTAACGTCAACCCAATCTGAGAATGTGCCATTAATGACGACCCTCTGTTTTCTATCACTAAGCCAATTTCTTACCCAAATACACACATTTTCCCATATTCCCAGCTGTCTCATTTTATGTACCAACCTATTATATAGCACTGTGACAAATGCCTTCGAAAAGTCCAGATATACAACATCCACAGCCTCCCCAAGATCCAGATCTTCCTCAAGAAGCCTTAGTCTAACAGGGCCGATCCCTCTTAAACCCTTGCTGATGATGGGTTATAAGGTTATGTACCCTGAGATACTTCAGGATAGCATATCTAACAAACCTTAAATATTTTCCCCACAACAGAAGTTAGACTCACAGGTCTGTAGTTTCCAGGATCGCTCTTTGATCCTTTTTGTATATTGGTGCCACATTTGCTATGCGCCAGTCCTGTAGAACATAACCAGTCCTAAGGAAATCTGAGAATCTGGAAAAAATAACGGTCTGTCTATCATGGTACATAGTTCATGCAGAACTCGGGGGTGTATACCATTCCTCAGAGGCCCACACTCTCCATTTTTAGTTTGTTAACATTTATATACTTAAAAAATTATTTGGGATTATTTTTGCTTTCCTTGGCAATGTTTCTCTCAGTCTATTTTTGGGGCCCTTATCTGCTTTTTACAGGATTTACTTTTCTCTCTATAATCCTGTAATGCCTCATGACAAAATTTGTGGTTTAGCACCTTGAACGCCTTATCTTTCTCGCTTATTGCTCTCCTTACAAGACCATTTAACCACATTGGCCATTTTGTTGTTTCTCTTATGCTTTTTACCATATGGTATGTGTTTCTCACAGGCCTTTTTTTCGAATTTTTGAGAAAAAGTCCCATTTTTTGAGTGCTTTTGTCTTTGAGAACCTTGTCCCAGTTTATGCCTAGCTGCTGAAAATGTGCCCTCCTGAAGTTTAGAGTATTCGTTGCCTCTCCTCCAATGCTCTAAGTAAAGTGTAATCAATGATATTGTCACAGTTTGGCGTGGGATGAACTGTCTGAGAGAGTCTCTTTGGGAAGAGTCTGTGGACCCTCTGGACCACCGTGGGAGGTGATGGAGCTAGCCGCAACCCAGGACCGGAGTCTAAGTGGCACCTGATCTTCGCCAGAGCCTGTTGCAAAGTGGGAAGGTCTTGCTGCGGCGGGGTGCCACCAGGTCATTCATTGGGTGCGACCAGGCCCAGGTGGCAGCCAAGGTAGTATGGCAGGAAATGCAGGAAACAGTCCAAACCTGAGATGACAGCAGGAAACACGGAGGAACTATGGTAACGCAGGCACACAGAGGAACACTGGTAATGCTGGCACGGGCTGAAGATTCCGCTGGACAGGAACCCTGGAAGGCACAGCAGGACAGGAACCCCGGAAACACAGGAAATACTTGAAGACTTTCACTTAGAAGGAAATGATGCTGAAGATCCAGGAATGTCTGAGAACACTGGAAGGGTTTTCACTTTCACTTCAACTGGAAACACTCTGGGAAGCGGGGTCTGGAAACCTTGGAAGTTCCTACAGAAATCTTGAAGAGCCGGCGCGTGCGCCCTAGGAGCGCAGCCTAGTCGGGAAGCAGGAGCACAGCCGGGAAGAGGTGAGTCTGGGCCGGGGAGCGGGACAGCGGCAGCAGAGGCCCCGGCACCGAGAGGGGCACAAGTGTGCCTGGGATCCACGGCATGGATCGCGGGGACACCAGTGACAATTTCCCCCCCCTTTAGGGCCCCTCTTCTTCTTCAGCCTCTTCTTCCTCTTCTGCCGCCTCCTCCATTTCTTCTTGGTGATGGGGCACCAGAGGAGGAAAGCCAGAACTGTCATACTTGGAGATACTGTAATGAAACCAAGGTACTACCAAGGTCACTACCAAGTGCCCAAGGTGTTGGCATCTCCTTGATGAGAAAGGACGAGCTTTCTCAACTTGCATTGACTCCCCTGCAAGAAGAATGGCTGGAGGGGCTCTTGGCAAGCCGGAGCCTGGAGTGGCTTCTGGAAAGCCGGAGACTGGAGTGACTTCTGGAAAGTTAGATACTGGAGTGGCTCTTGGGAAGCCGGAGCAGCTCTGGGAAGCTGCGGAGGCAGGAATGGCTCTTGGAAACCCGAAGCACCACTGGGAAGCTGCGGATGCTAAAGTGGCTTTTGGAAAACCAAAGCACCACTGGGAAGCTGCAGAGACTGGAGTGGCTTTTGGAAAGCCAGAGCCAATCGAGGCAGACGTGGAAGCCGGCCTTGTAGTTGCTGGCAAGCAAACAGCTCCTGAAGCATGGAGACAGGCTGGAGTGGCTCTTGGAAAGCTTGAGCAGCACTGGGAAGCTGCGGGAATGGAGCCTGCAGCAGCCGGGAGTCAAGCATGGAGGCGACTCTGCCATGTTGCTCTTCCCGATAAGCAAAGAGTTGTGTCTGCTGGGCAACCACGCTAGAAAAATCTGCCAGAAAAAGATATGGATCCTTGGCACAATCTTTGTCCTTGATGGGATCCATGGCTGTGGCGGGGTCCATGGCCGGATCTTACTGTCACAGTTCGGCGGGGATGAACTGTCTGAGAGAGTCTTTTTCGGAAGAGTCTGGGACCCTCTGGACCACCGCGGGGGGTGATGGAGCTAGCTGCAACCCGGGACTGGAGTCTAAGTGGCACCTGGCGTTCACCAGAGCCCGCCGCAAAGCGGGATGGTCTTGCTGCGGCGGGGTGCCACCAGGTCATTCCATGGATGGGGCTAGGCCCCACTGTGGCAGCCAAGGTAGTACAGCGTGAAATGTAGGAAACAGTCCAAACCTGGACTGGACAGGAACACTGGAAGGCACAACAGGACAGGAACCATGGAAGGCACAGCATGACATAAGTATTGCAGGAACACGGAGGAACTCTGGTAACGCAGGAACACGGAGGAACACTGGAAACACAGGGAATGCTGGTGGACTTTCACTTAGCAGGAAATGATGCTGAAGATCCAGGAGCGTCTGAGAATGCTGGAAGGGCTTCAACTGGAAACACTCTGGGAAGCGAGGTCTGAAAACCTTTCGAAGGAGGTGCCGTATTATAATAATCCTGTTTCTCTGGATTGCTTTGTACTTGTAGCTAAGAGGTTCTGTAAAAGTTTAAGCCAAAAAGCAAACTATGTAAATCTGTGATCCAGAAGTCAAATGCAACTTCTTCACTTACACGTCCTTCTGAGTGCCAAAAGAGCACTTTTTACATATAAACATGACATTAATTGGCCAATTAACTATAACTGAGTGAACATAAGACCCAAATAGGCTACCTGCAGTGAGCAACATACTTTAACAGGGTAAGTATAATATGTAAGTTGGGTACACCAAATTCGGCACTATTTACTCACAAACTCATTCAACCGTGGGCATTCTTGGATGTTATCTTATAAAAACTAAACCTGGAGTGTACCCCCATTTTCTGTCACAAACATATTCTACCATTTTGTAATTTGTTTTTACAGTTTTTAAACTGTCCACCCATTTTTGTAATAAGGAAATCAATTAAGTTTTTTTCAGTGGATTTTCATGCTGTATTAAAGTTGAGCAATATTGAAAACTCTTATTACTCAGTGCAAACAGGATCAATAGAAATTAAACTGTCTACATTTCATCGTAGATTGGGAATGACTAATGTTTAGTTAGACGTACTGCATATTACAAAACATCTGACAGACTTAAAAGAAAAATATAATAAAAAATAACAATTACTTGGTTATGTAAAGGAAATCTCCCACCAAGATCAAGGGTTGTAAACGAAGACATACTGGTGTGTGTCCCTCTCTCCTAAAAAAAAAATTGATCAATTTTGAATTAAGTTTGATAAGTTTGGGCAGCACATTGGCTTGCAGGGTCTTGGGTTTGAGTCCCATCCAGGTCTCTCCAGGTTCTCTCCATGTTTGTGTGGGTTTCCTCCCACACTCCAAAACATACTGATAGATTGATTAGATTGTGAACCCTACAGTTTGCCCGTATAGGGTACAAAGGAAGCCAGATTCATGATTTGTGGCGCACATTCTGCATGACTCTGGCACTCCCTGCACTGCCCCAACAGAGTACTCCAGTTTTTTTGGTGCACATTTAACATAGAGGGCATGGCACATTTCTGTCAGACTATGCATGATAAATGTGGCGTTGGCGCGACTGAGCATGGGAACACCCATTTAAGTACTTAAATTTGTGTTGCATAAAGAATAGTGCAGCCATGCCACAAAATGGTCATGTGCGACTCAAATGTGGTGCAGACACTTCTTAAATACCTGTGCAAGCAGTTTGCAACTAAAAGAATGTACAAAGTCCACTAGAAAACTGTTGCATGGCCATTAGTAAATGTGCCCCATTGTATAGTAAATGCAGGCCGTAAGAACACTCTTCAAAGATTAAAACTAAAATATCTTAACTTAAGATATTTTTGTTTTAATCTTTGAAGAATGTTTTCCTTTTTTCTTCTTATATAAGAAACAGTATAACACACCTTGAAGGTGATGTTTGCATTCCAGTAGGGTTCCAGTGTAAATCTAAAAGCGTGTAACTTTGGGCGAGCAGATCATTTACATGCTCACTTACTTTTTGACTTTGTAGATGTATTGCAGCCATAAATCCTCTAATCCATAATCGTCGCAGAACACATGGCATGCAGTTTAATCACTAGAATATACTGTAAATAGTCCACGCATCAGTAAATATAACATGGATTTTTTATGACTCTCATAAACACATCACCTAAGGCTAAGATCTAGACATCAGCTCTTTAATTGCCCAAAGCATTTTCTTTTAATTACGTTGCCCTAAAAAGAATTAGGAAGTTATACAGACTTCCGTGCCAATGAGTCAGCCTGTAGTGATTATCAGCTGTAAATATCCTGTAGGCATCATCTTGTACCTAAAGCTTAACACACTATAAATCCTTACTGATGATGGAATGATATTGAGTCATATTGCAACACTTCTTATCAGTCATTGTCCTTGTACTGGAAATCACCTTTGCATAATATCAAACATCCTGAAACACTAAATTCTGAATTTTGTAATATATCTATAATGATTAAAGGATTGGTATTCCTGTGGTGAATTGAGCTGCTTGTATACACACAGTGGCCCACATTTTCTAAGGTGCTTGCGCCAGTTTTTGGCTTGTACAGGTATGTAAGAAGTGCCTGCACCACATATGTGGCACGCTGCACTATTCTTCATGCGACACAAATTTCTGCACTGAAATCAGCGTTTCGGTGCTCAGTCAGTCCGTGCGCCACATTTAACATACAAAGTCCAACAGAAGTGTGTCACACGCCCCATGTTAGAGGTGCACCAAAAAAAAGTGCTGCACTCTGTTGGAGCAGTGCAGGGGGCGCCAGAGTCATGAAGAATCTGGCGCACTCTGCACTATACACAGGCAAACTGCATAGTACAAACTGCACTGTTCTTAAAATGTAGGCCAGTATATATGAATTACCCCATATGCATATGTCTGCTGTGTGTTCTTGTCCTGATTTAGACTAGTCTCTCTGTGTTTACTTGTCTTTTGGAACATTTGGCTGCATTGCTCGGTTCTGCACGTGACCTTCCTGGTCTATGACCACAATGTTATAGACTGGAAGAAATTGCATTCCTTTGTTCACATGCTTGTGAAACACTCTTTATTTCATTGCATAATAACAACCCATAATCTTGAGTGTTGGTGTGACTTAACTTTGATTTATGCACAGGGAATTGTTGACCAGAGAGGAGATTGAGCATCATATTTAAAGGACACCAATGTAGCACCTTTGACTGTTATAATATTGGATTTTACGTTGGTATATCAAATGTGTATTGGAACTTTCTACCTTATCTTTTAGTTATTATTTTAGACTAATAAACTGCAATGTAACAGGGATTTGTTTTTATAAATTTACTTCAGCACACTACTGCATTTAAAGGAAAATTACCATCAAAGCCAAAGCATGATAAACCAGGTACAATTACTCATAGATACAGGCACAGTGACTGTGGTAATCCACTTACTTTTTTATCCATTGACTCCTTCTTTCTAAAAGCAACTTTTACATTTTTGCTAATGAACCAGAAGGTTTCTGGGGGCATCACTTGAGCCACTGCTTTCTCCAGTATTTCTCCTGTACTTCATCAGCACCTCATGATTCATGAGGGTCACATCATTGAGACCCCCATGATCAGCAAGTTGGCCCCTATTCTGTGGAAAGGGGCTAACTTGTATGTCATTGGAGAATCCCTTTAAGTAGTTTTCTATATAAATTATACAACCTCTTTAATCTACAGCAGTGATGCCTTCTCATTATCAATTTGGGTGCTATTCCAGGGGCAGTAAATTAATTGCTCACACATACTCACTAACCATCCGTTTTACTACTATGCACCTACTGCTCCACAATCATTTTTTGTGCTATACACTGTTAAAGATATTACACTGGACTCAGACGCCATTTTACATATTGTCGGACATTTTAAAGATTCAGTATTCATTTCATATAACTTTGTGTAGTGATAACTGAAGTAGGGTGGGGTTCATCCCTGAGCAAAGCACACAAAGACTTAGTGCTCGCTAGCTCCACCTAGAGGAAGGTATCCAGGTGAACACCTGGGAAGTTTCAGTATTTGCATGTAGCCAATAGTATTAGACTCCTTTGTGTGAAGTTACCAAATAGTGTTACATTTCCTGGGTGAGAACACCCAATTATAGTTGCTGCTTTTCTAATTACACGCCTTATCTAAAGTGCCTTATGGTTTTCTATAAATGTCAGTCCCACAATAAACGTATCAGTCTTGTTGTGAGCTAACTTTCTGCAAGGGCAGGTTTGCCTTTTCTTTCAAGTTAGTCAAGACCCCAGCGCTGGAACACAAAAGACTATATAATTCGAAACTCACTTTTGCAATGTGGACGAGGATGGTTAAAGCCTTGTGAATCAAAAGAGCCTTATGGTCATTTTCTCCCTGATAACACATATTCACATTGGGTGTTGTAACATGATATCTAGCAATACACAGTTATGGAAGTGTCTGCAATTTCCTGATGTGCAGTGTAATACAATTAGGCAAATCTCCTCTTCTCAGATATTGGGGCAGATTAACTTACCCGGTCCATTCGCGATCCAGCGGCGCGTTCTCTGCGGTGGATTCGAGTCCGGCCTGGATTCACTAAGGTAGTTCCTCCGACGTCCACCAGGCGGTGCTGCTGCGCTGAAGTCTGCTGAAATGCACTCAAGTACACCGGCCTATTCCTGGTGAAGGTAAGTGCAAGCTCCGCAACACTTTTTGTTTTTTAAATGCGGAGGTTTTTCCGAATCCGTCGGGTTTGTGTTCTGCCACGACGACCCTCCCCCCCCCCCCGATTTCCGTCACGTGCATGCCAGCGTCGATGCGCCAAAATCCGATCACGTACGCCAAAATCCGTGGCAATACAGGGAAAATGGGCGCAAATCGGAAATATTCGGGTAACACGTCGGGAAAACGCGAATCGGGCCCTTAGTAAAAGGACCCCCTTTGTGATGCATTTTAAAATACATGCATTGACACCACGTGTAACCTCATATGTTGTCATCACCCTTGGGTGTGCTTATAGTGCTTAAAAATGCAGCCCACTGCCTCAAATCCAAAATTTATTGTAGCGTCTTCTCCTGTATATAATCCCCCGAACATGTCTTGTGTTCATGTGGATTTGAGATATTTACAACAAAAAGTCTCAAAAAGAAGCCAAAAAGTTGTGCCCTCCACGATAGGAAAAACGAAACATTTATCACAAAAAAATACATGATCATACAGGTGCATAAAAGACCTGTCAAAAGTCTCAATTATACACCAAGGAAAAAATAAGATACATGTCCCCCAGTCAAAACGTATCATACATTGAAAGAATAGAATAGTAATATATATATTAGCTAGAGGAAACATATGTTGAATCAAAAGCTACATAGTCATGACGGCTGTTGGAGCACTAACAAACTACAGTTCAATAGCAGATGAGGAGATACAAAACATGTCACCACTCAGTGGTCATTAGTGGCATTACAGGGTATGCTTGCAATTGATCTATTTCAACTTACATTTTGAAATGTTTTAAAGATTTCACTTAGTTTGAACCAGACTAATTTGAACTCATCCTCTACTCTCGATTAAATACTACAACAAGTCTCCGAGGCTCTATTCACACAATGGATTTTGCCATTGATTTTACATAATTGCTGATCTGATGATAGAAATTTGTAGTGGTTGCCTTCACTTTAAAGAAGTTCCTTTCTCACATTTTTTTCTTAAAGATTAACTAAAGTATAAATATGTTTGCCTATCTCTGCAGCAAGCAGATATAAGCACTTTTGTAATTTGCTTCGACTTTAATTTCGTAACAGTTTGCCCCTAGCTTTTGCCTTCAGAACTGCCTCAATTCTTCGTGGCATAGATTCAACAAGGTGCTGGAAGCATTCCTCAGAGATTTTGGTCCATATTGACATGATGGCATCACACAGTTGCCGCAGATTTGTCGGCTGCACGTCCATGATGCGAATCTCCCGTTCCACCACATCCCAAAGATGCTCTATTGGATTGAGATCTGGTGACTGTGTAGGCCATTTGAGTACAGTGAACTCATTGTCATGTTCAAGAAACCAGTCTGAGATGATTCCAGCTTTATGACATGGCGCATTATCCTGCTGAGAGTAGCCATCAGATGTTGGGTACATTGTGGTCATAAAGGGATGGACATGGTCAGCGTTGCAACGATGCTCAATTGGTACCAAGGGGCCCAAAGAGTGCCAAGAAAATATATTCCACACCATGACACCACCACCACCAGCCTGAACCATTGATACAAGGCAGGATGGATCCATGCTTTCATGTTGTTGACGCCAAATTCTGACCCTACCATCCAAATGTCGCAGCAGAAATCGAGACTCAGCAGACCAGGCAACGTTTTTCCAATCTTCTACTGTCCAATTTCGATGAGCTTGTGCAAATTGTAGCCTCAGTTTCCTGTTCTTAGCTGAAAGGAATGGCACCCGGTGTGGTCTTATGCTGCTGTAGCCCATCTGCCTCAAAGTTCGACGTACTGTGCGTTCAGAGATGCTCTTTTGCCTACCTTGGTTGTAATAGGTGGCGATTTGAGTCAGTGTTGCCTTTCTATCAGCTCGAACCAGTCTGCCCATTCTCCTCTGACCTCGGGCATCAACAAGGCATTTCCGCCCACAGAACTGCCGCTCACTGGATGTTTTTCTTTTTCGGACCATTCTCTGTAAACCCTAGAGATGGTTGTGCGTGAAAATCCCAGTAGATCAGCAGTTTCTGAAATACTCAGACAAGCCCTTCTGGCACCAACAACCATGCCACGTTCAAAGGCACTCAAATCACCTTTCTTCCCCATACTGATGCTCGGTTTGAACAGCAGGAGATTGTCCTGACCATGTCTACATGCCTAAATGCACTGAGTAGCCGCCATGTGATTGGCTGATTAGAAATTAAGTGTTAACGAGCAGTTGGACAGGTGTACCTAATAAAGTGGCCGGTGAGTGTATATCCAGTCACTATGCTGTCATACACCATCTCCCACACCATCATATACCATCCTCCCTCTGCAGCATACGGTATGGCACCCTAGTTTCTATATATATTTATATACATATATATATATATATATATATATATATATATATATATTTATTTTCCATATAAATGTATATACATACTCTGTTGTGTAGGGTGGAGATGTATATTTTATACTGTCATATACCGTCTCCCTTCTGTAGCATAGTGTATGTCACGGTTACACCCGCAATCCTCGGTATGGATTGAGGGTGTACCCGTGCCTGCTGCCGCGGTCCCCGCTCCCCCAGCTCTCACTTACCTCTCCTGGCTCCGGCCTGCACTCTTGCTCCCAGCTTGTAGGCCGCATGCTCCTTCCATGCAGTCGCGTGCTCCTGCCACTAGAGGGGGCGCGCGCGGACTCCTCCCAGCCTTAAAGGGCCAGCGTCCTTCTTATTGGCTCTGGCATTCCTGGCTCGGCCATATAGCCTGGCGACTCCCAGCATCCCCTGCCGGATCTTCATGTCCTATTACTGAAGAGAAAGCCCTCTGTGCTCCCGAGCGTTTCCAGACGCCTCTGTGATTTCCGTGTTCCGTGGTGTTTCCGTGTTCCTGGTTTCCTGTGTTATTCCTGTGGCGGTCCTGCATTCCTGTGGCGGTCCTAGATTTCCTGTGGCGGTCCTGCATTCCTGTGGCGGTCCTAGATTCCTGTGGCGGTCCTAGATTCCTGTGGCGGTCCTGCAATCCTGTGGCGGTCCTGCAATCCTGTGGCGGTCCTGCAATCCTGTGGCGGTCCTGCAATCCTGTGACGGTCCTGCAATCCTGTGGCGGTCCTGCAATCTTGTGGCGGTCCTGCAATCCTGTGGAGGTCCTGCCAGCCGTCCTTCAGAGGTCCTGCCAGCCGTCCTTCAGAGGTCCTGCCAGCCGTCCTTCAGAGGTCCTGCCAGCTGTCCTTCAGAGGTCCTGCCTTCCCGTGGTCCTGCCTTCCCGTGGTCCTGCCTTCCCGTGGTCCTGCCTGCCTGCCTTCCCGTGGTCCTGCCTGCCTTCCCGTGGTCCTCGTGTCCCTACCTTGGCTGCCACCGTGGGCCTAGTCGCACCCGTGGAGCGACCTGGTGACTCCCCGCCGCAGCAAGTCCATCCCGCTTTGCGGCGGGCTCTGGTGAAGACCAGGAGTTCACTTAGACTCCGCTCCCGGGTGTGGCTAAGGTGGTTATCTCCCGCGGTGGTCCAGGGAGTCCACTTACTTAGTCCTAAGGGACTAATCCCCTGAGATTGTGACAGTAAGATCCGGCCATGGACTCCGCCAAGGTCATGATCTCTGCCAAAGCCATGAACAGTGTCAAGGATCCGTACCAGCTTCTGGGTGACTTTCCCAGCACTATTGCCCAGCAGGCCCAAGAGATTGCTGCGCAAAAAGAACTCTTGGATAAACTTGCTGCCACCCTGCGGATTATTGCCTCCCAGCAGCAGGCTCCTGTGACTCCTCCTGTTGTTTCTGTCCCACAGCCATGTTTTTCGGCAGCGAACTCTGGATCAGATTTTTTGATGCCAAACAAATTTGATGGCAACCCCAATTTTTGCAGGAGTTTTGTCGTCCAGTGCTCGTTATACATCAAGCTGACGTCCTCCCAGTCCACCCCCGAACGCACTAAGTTGGCATGTGTTTTTTCTTTGCTCACTGGAGAGGCGCTGGACTGGGCTACTCCTCTATGGGATAGTGGTGACCTGGACATGGTTACTCATACCAAGTTCCTGGCAAAAATCCAGTCCAGATTTGAACCACCTCAATTTCGATCACCTCATCTGTCCTGCATGGTTCCAGGGTCGCCAGTGTCTCCGCAGCTTCCCAGAGCTGCTCCAGCGGCGCCCAAGCCTCCGCAGCTTCCCAGAGCTGCACCAGTGGCGCCCAAGCCTCCGCAGCTTCCCAGAGCTGCACCAGCGGCGTCCAAGGCTCCGCAGCTTCCCAGAGCTGCTCCCGTGGCTCCGCAGCTTCCCAGAGCTGCTCCCGTGGCTCCGCAGCTTCCCAGAGCTGCTCCCGTGGCTCCGCAGCTTCCCAGAGCTGCTCCCGTGGCTCCGCAGCTTCCCAGAGCTGCTCCCGTGGCTCCGCAGCTTCCCAGAGCTGCTCCCGTGGCTCCGCGGCTTCCCATAGCTGCTCCAGTGGCTCTAGAGCCTCCGCAGCTTGCCAAAGCTGCTCCAGAGACTCTCCAGCCTCCGCAGCTCCCCGCAGCTGCTCCAGAGACTCTCCAGCCTCCGCAGCTCCCCGCAGCTGCTCCAGAGACTCTCCAGCCTCTGCAGCTCCCCGCAGCTGCTCCAGAGACTCTCCAGCCTCCGCAGCTCACCGAAGCTGCTCCAGAGACTCTCCAGCCTCCGCAGCTCCCCGCAGCTGCTCAAGAGACTCTCCAGCCTCCGCAGCTCCCCGCAGCTGCTCAAGAGACTCTCCAGCCTCCGCAGCTCCCCGCAGCTGCTCAAGAGACTCTCCAGCCTCCGCAGCTCCCCGCAGCTGCTCAAGAGACTCTCCAGCTTCCGCAGCTCCCCGCAGCTGCTCCCATGGCTCCGCAGCTTCCTGCAGCTGCTCCAGTGGTGCCCCAGACTCCGCAGCTTACCACGGCTGCTCCAGAGACTACGCCGCTTGCCAGTGCTGCTCCAGTAGCGCTCCAGACTCCACAGCTTGCCACGGCTGCTCTGGCCTCCCCTGAGGCTGCTTCGGTGTGCCTAGAGCCGACCCAGCCTGCGGCTTCCCAAGTCTTCCCGGTGCCTTCTCTGCTCCTAAGGTGTCTCATCACCAAGAAGAATTGGAGGAGGCGAAGAAAGAAAAACAGCGGGCTGAAGAAGAAGAGAAGAGGGGCCCTAAGGGGGGGGGGGGTTCTGTCACGGTTACACCCGCAATCCTCGGTATGGATTGAGGGTGTACCCGTGCCTGCTGCCGCGGTCCCCGCTCCCCCAGCTCTCACTTACCTCTCCTGGCTCCGGCCTGCACTCTTGCTCCCAGCTTGTAGGCCGCATGCTCCTTCCATGCAGTCGCGTGCTCCTGCCACTAGAGGGGGCGCGCGCGGACTTCTCCCAGCCTTAAAGGGCCAGCATCCTTCTTATTGGCTCTGGCATTCCTGGCTCGGCCATATAGCCTGGCGACTCCCAGCATCCCCTGCCGGATCTTCATGTCCTATTACTGAAGAGAAAGCCCTCTGTGCTCCCGAGCGTTTCCAGACGCCTCTGTGATTTCCGTGTTCCGTGGTGTTTCCGTGTTCCTGGTTTCCTGTGTTATTCCTGTGGCGGTCCTGCATTCCTGTGGCGGTCCTAGATTTCCTGTGGCGGTCCTGCATTCCTGTGGCGGTCCTAGATTCCTGTGGCGGTCCTAGATTCCTGTGGCGGTCCTGCAATCCTGTGGCGGTCCTGCAATCCTGTGACGGTCCTGCAATCCTGTGGCGGTCCTGCAATCCTGTGGAGGTCCTGCCAGCCGTCCTTCAGAGGTCCTGCCAGCCGTCCTTCAGAGGTCCTGCCAGCCGTCCTTCAGAGGTCCTGCCAGCCGTCCTTCAGAGGTCCTGCCAGCTGTCCTTCAGAGGTCCTGCCTTCCCGTGGTCCTGCCTTCCCGTGGTCCTGCCTTCCCGTGGTCCTGCCTTCCCGTGGCCCTGCCTGCCTTCCCGTGGTCCTGCCTGCCTTCCCGTGGTCCTCGTGTCCCTACCTTGGCTGCCACCGTGGGCCTAGTCGCACCCGTGGAGCGACCTGGTGACTCCCCGCCGCAGCAAGTCCATCCCGCTTTGCGGCGGGCTCTGGTGAAGACCAGGAGTTCACTTAGACTCCGCTCCCGGGTGTGGCTAAGGTGGTTATCTCCCGCGGTGGTCCAGGGAGTCCACTTACTTAGTCCTAAGGGACTAATCCCCTGAGATTGTGACAGTGTATATATATATATATATATATATATATATATATATATATATAAATACAGCCGCCAATCCCCCAGCAATACATCTACATACAGCTGCCAATCCGCCAGTAATACATCTACATACAGCCTCCTCAACTCCAGTAATACATCTACGTACAGTCGCCAACCGCCCAGTAATACATCTACATACGGCTGCCAACCCCCAGTAATACATCTATATACATTTGTCAACCCCCCAGTGATACATGTATATACAACTGCCTCAACCCCCAGTAATACATCTACATACAGCCACCTCACCCCTAGTAATACATCTATATACAGATATATATACCATAATTACAAACTGTCCTAAGACAGATAAAGCCTTATGGGGTCAGGCTTAAAACTTAACCTTTATTGGTATAGTAAGATAAAAGGAGTAACAAATACTAAACACTAGAAATTTAAAATTGCATGTTGAGGCTTCTGTTGTTCTGTATAGTATATATTTTTTGAGACACTTCTGTCCTCAAAGCTACTAGATTATGCCAATGGGTCTCTGCAGCCATCTCACTATTGAACAATGTCAAATTATTTAAAAAAAAATCTCGGCGAGCTCCCCTGACATGTTTCACTGGAACACCAGTGTCATCAGGGGAACGGGGCTGCTGATATGTGGGAGGAGCTAAGGTAGGTATAAATAATTTGTGGGTGGGAACTATTCCTATCATGCAGCAAGATTACCCTGTCAGCATGCAGATCCCATCAGGGCCGGATTAAGCTTGGTGGGGGCCCCTTGGCGCAAAATATGGTGGAGGCCCCCATTGAATGTAGTACAGACAGGGAACAACAATCGCTATATACCGCTCCCCAGCAATTACTATGTACAGCTCCCCCAGCAACCACTGTATACATCTCCCCCAGCAATCACTGTATACAGCTCCTCAGCAATCACTGTATACAGCTTCCCCAGCAATCACTGTATACAGCTCCCCGGCAATCACTATATACAGCTCCCCGCAGTAATAACTATATACAGCACCCCCAGCAATCACTGTATACAGCCCCCCCAGCAATCACTATATACAGCTCCCCCAGCAATCACTGTATACAGCTCCCCCAGCAATCACTGTATACAGCCCCCCGAGCAATCACTATATACAGCTCCCCTCAGCAATCACTATATACAGCTCCCCCCAGCAATCACTATATACAGCTCCCCCAGCAATCACTGTATACAGCCCCCCAATCACTATATACAGCTCCCCCCAGCAATCACTATATACAGCTCCCCCAGCAATCACTATATACAGCTCCCCCAGCAATCACTATATACAGCTCCCCCCAGCAATCACTATATACAGCTCCCCAGCAATCACTATATACTTTAGAAAAGAGAGGGAAAGCGGATGTGCAAACAAGATAAATTTTATTATTTCATCAATATACAAAGATAAAAACATTTAAAAACCCAAAAAATGGGAAAAAGAACACAATGGTCTCTCCTCAGAGAAATATTTCATATATGTACAACCAACAATGGATAACAAAGCTGCTAAATATAAAGGTATAAAAATATGCACAAAATCACATGTAATAATAAGGTGCAAAGTGCCTAGGCTGAATACATACAACGGTTCTTGGACTGTGTGCTGTGTGGTGTACAAGACAAGTAGAGACAGTGTCTCAATGCAAGGTGTTTACATATTATGAGATCAAAAAACGAAACAAAACATAGATAAAGTGCTGCGTGCAAAAAATAGCAGCTAGTGGTGTAGATACACAATTCAAGTAGATACAATAAAGCAGTACATCACATTATATTACCTAATGTAGAGCATGAAGAGGAGAGACCACAAACGCCCCACGCGTATCGCCCGTCTGGCGGGCTTCCTCAGGGGATAAGCCCCTGAGGAAGCCCGCCAGACGGGCGATACGCGTGGGGCGTTTGTGGTCTCTCCTCTTCATGCTCTACATTAGGTAATATAATGTGATTTACTGCTTTATTGTATCTACTTGAATTGTGTATCTACACCACTAGCTGCTATTTTCTGCACGCAGCACTTTATCTATGTTTTGTTTCGTTTTTTGATCTCATAATATGTAAACACCTTGCATTGAGACACTGTCTCTACTTGTCTTGTACACCACACAGCACACAGTCCAAGAACCGTTGTATGTATTCAGCCTAGGCACTTTGCACCTTATTATTACATGTGATTTTGTGCATATTGTTATACCTTTATATTTAGCAGCTTTGTTATCCATTGTTGGTTGTACATATATGAAATATTTCTCTGAGGAGAGACCATTGTGTTCTTTTTCCCATTTTTTGGGTTTTTAAATGTTTTTATCTTTGTATATTGATGAAATAATAAAATTTATCTTGTTTCACATCCGCTTTCCCTCTCTTTTCTAAAGTATCATTATTTGGATGTGTTATTTGTCTATTGCATTATTTTCCCCTCTCAAATCTTGCTTGGTTCAATCACTATATACAGCTCCCCCAGCAATCACTATATACAGCGATATACAGCCTTAAAATAACTATATAGAGTCCCTTATAACTAAATACAGACCCCTATAACTATATAAAGACCCCCTATAATTATATACAGTCCCCCTATAATAACTATATACAGTCCCTCTGTAATAACTAGATGCAGTCCCCATATAAATATATACAGTCCCCCTATAATAACTATATACACCCCCTATAATAACTATATACAGTCCCCCTATAAGAACTATAAACCCCCCCCCTATAATAACTATATACAGCCCTCCTACAACCATATAGTCCCCCTATATCAACTATATACACCCCCCTCTAACAACTATTTACACCCCCCTTTAACAACTATATACACCTCCCTCTATAATAACTATATGCAGATTGCTATTATTGATGTATACACCCCCCACACACATAATAAATATATACAATCCCCCAATAATAACTATATACAGATTCCTATTATTGGTATATAGCCCCCTCCCCATAATAAATATATACAATCCCCCAAAAATAACTATATACAGACCTAGATAAAATACTGAAATTGTTCTCACCTTCCATCGTTCCAACGATGCGCGCCGTCCTCATCCTACCTCGCGGTGTCGGGTGGAGGTAAACAAAGATGCCGGCGCCCTGCTACAGGCCGCGCCGTGAGTTGCGGCCCGGTGACGTCACACGCGGTGACGTCACACTCTGCAACATCACCGAGCGGCAGGGCGCAGCCATCTTTATTTAAATTCGATCGTCTATGGCAGAGCAGGGAACTTATTGTACCCTCGCTCTGCCATAGACCAAAGGCGGGAAGACACATCGGAGGTATTCGGCCTGCAGCCGGAGGAGCCCGTCGCCGAATACATTGTTGGTGGGGGCCCTTTTAAAGGCGGAGTGGTGGGGGCCCCTATGATCCGGCCGTGGTTCCCATCTTTGTTGCCAAGTAATGTATAAATGACAAGTTGATCCGCCAATAGAAATCAGAGGCTAACGATCGAGACAGTTCCAAACATCAGGAAATGATGTATTAATGTGGAGACCATGTTCCGATTGGTCCAATTACCAATCACCAATTGTCTATCAGTCAAACTTACCAAAAGTCCCAATGAGCATGCATTCTCGCTCCAGGTTTGGCCGTGTCCGAATTGTCTGAAATTGTCACGGCACTCGGAGAATCAAACCTGATAGGTTCTACATGCCTCACCATCTATGCAACCGGGAAACCATTGGTCGATTGTCCCAGGTTGCATCATTGCTATACATATCCAAGACTGGTATCGCGTCTGAGATTTACTATTGTGTCTGTGCCTGTCACATAGCGCATGTATATTTTCATGAATCAAATGTATTGAAGAGTCTTCACACAAAAGAAAAGCGTTTTATCGCTGGACATGTATGACTGGGATAAGTGAGCAACATTTTTTTGTACTGACTATAAGTTCTTCACAATGTTAAAAAAGATTTATAAACTGTATTCATTTGTTGTACCAGTTAGGTATGACTAATATGAATGTTAGATCACATTGGATGTATACCTGTACTTACCGGTCCCATCTTAATAATCAAAAATTATTTTTTATTATTTGATTATAATAAATTTATACCAGCTACTGAGGCTTCCAAACTTGAGTGATATTCAATTATTGTCTTGTATCAAAATAATGAATATCTAAATATCCAACACAATGTAATGATTCAAAGGAATGCAGAAAAAGAAAACCCTTCATTTAATCCTTTTGGGCTCAAAAGAATCTAATTGATATATCCATTTAGCTTCGACCTGAAGCAATTTTCAATCCAAATTGCCCCCCTCTTGGACCCAGTTTAACTTTATATAGACCAGAAAATCTTAGTAAGTTCAAATCTCCATGATGGTATTCCCACATATGTCTTGCAATGGGAACATCAGCATTAATCCTAACTGGGCTCAAATGTTGTGAAATTCGGCGCCTGAACTCTTGAATAGTCTTCCCAACATACAATTTGAGACATCGGCACGCTGCTACATACACAATGTCTGTACTCTTACAGTTTATGAACTGTCTAATTGTGTATTTATTGATATTAGTCATTGACCGGTTTCAGGAAAGTTCTGGTAATAGGTACCTGAGGGCAGAAGATACAATTACCACAGGGGTATGATCCCCTTACATCTGATATCAACTAATTCGATGGGACATCCTCAGAAGGTAAGTGACTCTTAACTAAAAGGTCACATAAGTTCTTATTGCGTCTATAAGTGACAGTGGGATTTGTTGTGAGTACCTGACAAAGGTTTGGATCCGATTTTAATATCTCCCAGTCTTTCTGTAAAATATGTGTAACCTCAGAGGCATATCCATCGTACGTTCCTATGCATCAAATTGTTTTCTTAGTTAGTTTCTTGAGATAAGTATCACCCAACAAACTCTCACGTGGGATGTGTGTAACTTGGTGATTTTGTAACGGTTTCTTGGGATATCCTCTCCTTCAGAATTTTAGGTATAAATTATCACATTACTTGAGAAAGGGTCCTTCTGTAGAACAATTTTGTCTGGTATTGGATGCCAATGAAGCAAACTATTAGTTGCTGTGGGCTTCATAAATTTCTGCATAGATACAGTTATCTGGGTCCAGGGAAATGCTAAGGTCCAGAAAATTGAGACTTTGGGTCTCATCCAGAAGCTACTGTTAGGTAAACTTAGTAATTGCAGCTGCAGCCACTGTCTGCTAAGTTAACAATGCCAAATGTTATTGTTCAACGATATTTCTTGTAATATTGTAAATCAAGCTGGAAGCTCATTGGAAAGTGCTACCACCTGACCAAGGGAGTATATAAACCCCTGGTGGGTGGGAGCACATGGTCAGTCTCCAGACTTAGCCTGAGCAGTCAGAGTGAGAGACTCCATCTTGGAGCACATGTCAGCTCCAGTAAGCAGAGGCAAGAAACAGCACATGTCTGTTCTGCAACAGCCAGTGGCCTAATACCAAGAAAAAGAGGTGCCTCAGGCCACTGCCTAGCACCCAGGGCAAGTCAGGAGACTTGAACCCCAGAGCAGAGGTCAATCACCCGGACTCGGCTCCATCTTTGCCAGCCTAGTTTTAAGCTACTACCAGGCTGTGAGCAATCTTTCCTGAAGACCAGCTGTCTCCCACCAGCTCACCACCTTGCTGAATCTGCTGCTACCGTTTGGCCGTTGCCTGCTTTTTAAAGTTGAATAAAGAACTGTAAGTTGACTAGCACAATGTTGCCTCAATGTGTAATCCCTGGATAAGGCTGCTTACCATCACGGTCTCCCCATCCATCACCCAGGGATTCATCCTATATACACCACAGGGGTTGCCCCAGGGAGAAACCATTGCATCAGCCTCCCCCTCTATATTTTTTGCACTTACTGTAGACCTGCCAGGCTTCCAGTCCCCATAACAAGCACCATAACCACAGCATGCCCAAGGCCACATTAGCCAACCACTCCGGTATTCTGGGCCCAGCTGCCTCCAGACCACAAGAGAAGGCTAAGCCCCTGTGGGGGATGTTGCATATGTATATACAGTACAGACCAAAGTTTGGACACACTTTCTCATTCAAAGAGTTTTCTGTATTTTAATGACTATAAAAATTGTAGATTCACACTGAAGGCATCAAAACTATGAATTAACACATGTGGAATGATATACTTAAAAAAGTGTGAGACACCTTAAAATTATATTATTACATTCTAGGTTCTTCAAAGTAGCCACCTTTTGCTTTAATTGCTGCTTTGCACACCCTTCTCTTAATGAGCTTCAAGAGGTAGTCAACTGAAGTGGCCTTCCAATAGTCTTGAAGGAGTTCCAAGAGATCCTTAGCACTTGTTGGAACTTTTGCCTTCACTCTGTGGCCCAGCTCACCCCAAACCATCTTGATTGGGTTCAGGTATATAATTAAATGAATGATGAAAGTAAAATTAGTAGTTATAGTAGGGCTTTCCTTAAAAATAAAAATAATATTTAAAAGCGCTTTACAGATGGCCAGTAACCCCAAATAAGTGCAATTCTCTATTTAATAAAGTTGTTATTACTATTAACAATGCTCTAATCTCAAATAAATAAATAAAGTAAATAAATAAATTAAATAAATAAACACTAATGTTTTCCTTAAATATGCCATTTATTACATTATAATATATGGCATTTATAATATAATATACTATTTATAATATATATATAGTATTGGGTTGAGGAGTAGAAGAACAGTTTGTTTTAATGTTGGTTATGAAAAATAGTATTTTTCTTAATAATTTATTTGTAATAAGCCAAATAAAGAATAAATTATGAAATTACATGCTATGCTTTGTTCGAAAATAGTATTGTAGAACGTGTTGCTGCATAATAATTTTGAAGGCTGTCTGCATTCACTTTTCTCTAAAATATTTTTATATTGTTTTTTATTCTGAAACAAAACTGGCACTATTTACCGTGAATGTAAAATGTGTCGATGTATGTATTTAGAAAAGTCTTTTTAACTGACTACACATGAAGTAACATGTATAGCAAAACACCAGGACATTTGCATAATTGTTTTTAGAATTCTTGGCAGTTGGCATCAACCACGACATTTCTCTATGCCAGCACCACTGAAAGCCGGTACATATGCCATTTGAAGTGCCATATGCCATAGAAAATGATAGTTTTCTCTTCACTTGCATGCTGCTTTCTGTTATTACAAAATCAGATTAGGATCAGAATAATTAATCTTGCAAAGAAATATATAATACAAAGACAACATAGAAATGTTATTTAAAGCAAATATAAAGACTATACACTGCAGGTAATAATTTAAAGATGTCACAAATGACACTGATCATGATGGCGTGATGATATAAACGGCTTAGTCGATCTGGCACTTCACACTTTTATCCCTTAGACATATTCCGTCATATGCTTTCTAAGTGGAGAGGATTGAACTGCTGCTGCTTATTGGTCATCTGTAGTCCACATACTTAAGCATTGAAACAGATGGAAAATATAAACTTATATCAGAAACTACTTTGCAGAATATACAACTTAATTGTATCTGTTGCTTTTCCATTGAGTGGTCAACAATGCTGATAGATCTACCAGAGTGAGAACTGGACAAAACTTTATTATGCCAATGTGACCTCATAGGGCATATGAAAAACACTTTTGCCCTTTGTAATAGAGTAGTCAGTGTTATATATAACTGCATAGATTTGCATACATTTCTACCTCTATGAGAAGCAGGCTGACAACAGACAGGCTTATTGTGGAACTTACGCAAGGCAAATATCTGAGTGGTACAGATGTAATACTGGTTAACATTACCTAAGGTGCATTCATTCAAAAAAGAGGCTGCTCAAATATATCACAGTGCAGACCAATTTATCATGTCTAGTGAACCAGTTAAACCAGTTAGTTTCTGTGAATTTGGAAAACACCTAGGGAAGGAAAAAAGTAGGAAAAAAGAATGGACACTTACCCAACTCCATTTCTCGGTTCCTGACTCGCACCAGTATTTTCATATTTTGGGAATGGGCTGGACAGGAAATTCTAGAGAGTTGTCACTGCACCTTCTTTAACCCCAATTGATTAGATCACAACAAAGGAAGTGTAGTCCCATGGAAAATGGAAGTGCTGACCGGTGGTCAGAGAATGCTACTGATTGGCTGAAATGGGTCGTGTGACGGCCAAAACCACCAGTCAGACGCAAGACTAAAAACAAGAAATAAGAAGGGGCTTAGGAATCGGGATCTGGAGTGGGGTAATTATTTGTCTGTAATTGTTTTCAGGTGACATGTGGCATTTGGGGATCCCCTGGAATACCAGGACAGTGGAATCCCAAACAAGGAACCCCATTTTGCAAACTAAACAGCCCAATGTATTTATAAATGGGTTTAGTGCAAATTTTCACCTTTAAGATTTTTCACAGAATTAGACTGGAAAGAAAAAGGATTTTTTTTTTGTAAAGCTATTTTAACCTTAAATTTTTCATTTTCACAAGGGGTTCGAGGAAAAATATGTCTTAGGCTACATTCACACACATGTATAGGGGACGTATATGCGGCCGATATACGTCCCCCATACACTTCTATGGGCTCACGGCACCATATGGGAGTGGTACGGTGCAGCACACAGGCGGCACCGTACCGCTCCGTAGCCCGTAGAAAGATAGGACATGTCCTATCTTTCTACATAATACGGCGCCGTGCGCTGTATCTTCCTATGGAGAGGGGCGGGGGTGAGCTGTGCTCATCACCTGCTCCTCTCCGCGGCACCGATGTATGCTCGCTGTACTACAGTACGGCGGGCATACATTGTCTGAATGTAGCCTTAACTTGTTTGCACAATTCTCCTACTTGCAGAAATGCCCCATATGTGGTGGCATAGTGATAGATGGGCACACTGCAGGGCTCAAAATGAATAGAGCGCTATTTGACTTTTAGAAGCAGATCTGGCTGAAATTGTTTTCAGGCACCATGCGGTATTTGGATAGCGCCAGAAAACTAGGACAGAGGAAACCCCAAACAAGTAACCCCATTTTACAAACTACACCCCACAACGGATTTATAAATGGGTATAATGAGCATTTGCACATTTAGATGCAGAATTAGACTAAAAAATTTGAAAAATAATTTTCCCCCCAAAAAATAGCAATTTTATCCCCAAATTTATCATTTTAACAGGCCCAGTTTATTAGAAAATTTTCCTCAAATATGACAAAGCTGCAAATATGGTCATAAACTGTTGTATGAGCCCATTTTACGTCTCAGAAGGCAATGAATATGGTTTAGCAGACAGATTTGGCTAGAATATTTTTCAGGTACCATGATGCATTTGCCGAGCACCTGAGGTACCAGAACAGTGGAAATTTCCAACAAATGAACCCAGTTTGCAAACTACACCCATCATGGAACTTATCAAGAGGAAAAGTAAAAAATTTTACCTCACAAGTGTTGAACAGAATTGGACCGTACCAATAAAATATTATTTTTTTCCCAAAATAAAATCTCTTTTGCCCTATTTTTAATTGTCACTAAGGGTTTATAGAAAGCAATACAGCAAAGAATGTGTTAGAAAATTTATTCTGCTAATAATTTACCACTAGGATCTATACTTGGCAGGTAGTTTTAGAATTTTCTTCAAGAGAAGGTGCTAAAGAACTGTCCCTTACTACAGCATCTTGTGTCTACCACTCAGGTCTTAGCTCAGTAGATCAATTTATTTAACCAGGTGACTATAGGTGCAGTCACTAGGTAGATATATACTGGCTTACTCCACCATCGCAAACACACTCCCCAATTCAATGTCACTGCCTGCAACTGCAACTCCAAGTAAACCTACAGATGTTACTCCTAATATTCATACACTGTCCCCTAGTCTCACTTGCTAGTAGAGTGGAATAGGTCAGTGATCACAACTATGTTACAGCTAGTTAAAACTGACACACACAGCCCCCCAATGTGTCCCGCCGTATATACAGCTTCAGGAGCACTGATTTATATAAGCTTAGGGAGATCCCATCTCATCCTAAACTCTCCAATCAGGTCCAAGAAAACACAGAGGTGTAACCTAGATGTCATCAGTGATGTAATTAGCTCCTCCTAGGTCTCCTCCCAGGTCTGACGACATCATGAGTCATATGATCACATGAGTGGCTTGTCATACATCCACCCAGGACTCAATGAGTCATGTGAAGTAGTCACATGACTGATGCATCATTCCTCCTCAAAGTTGTCATAGCAGTGATGGGATGTTATGAATATTAGGAGTAACAGCTGTAGGTTTACATGGAGTTGCAGGCAGTGATATTGAATTGGGGAGTGTGTTTGCAATGGTGGAGTGTGCCAATATATACCTACCTAGTGACTGCACCTATAGTCATCTGGTTGGATAAATTGACCTACTGAGTTAAGACCTAAGTTATAGACTCAAGATGCAGTAGTAAGGGACAGTTCTCTAGCATCAGCAGTGATATTTTCTATACTGTCTACTACTACTAGGGGGATAGACACTGTTCCCATTTGAAATACCTGAAGCATATCCAAGGAGACATTCCCATTTTTACAGCACACAAGTGTGTTTAGTACCATATATACTGTTCAAGCTCACACTACCACTAACGTGTTACCCCTACTAATAAAGACACTGATCTATCAATACACAATGTGATCGATAAAGTCCTGCATTGTGAAATCCTACCACTGCGACCCCACTGTTATCTACAGATCACTGAATCTTCATTATCCATTACTTACCATTAGATACAATCCTCCCAAGGGGTGTTTCCTGGGGATAGATATGATTGTGTTTTTCACAGCTAATGTAGTCCATTTAAAAATTATGAATTTAAAGTTATTTTTTAGTACTATGATATGGTGTGTTAGGGATTGTTTATCGATCCGAATTAGTAAAATTTATTCTGAGGCCTAACTTATCGCATATGTGGATATACCCCTTTGCCTTGGAATAGAAGGCTCTCTACACTAGTTTCCAGAAACTTAGAAAAAAAGAATCCTGCCCATTTGATTTTTTGTACAGCACAAAGAAATTGTGTGCTGGAACTTGCCATAAAGTGCATATGTACGTTTTTCACCAGGCATGGCAAACTGTCCGTCAAGAGCGAGTAACCTCCCAATCTCGCAAATACACAGTCCACATAATCTATTAGTACCTCTTACTATAGGCATCAATCCGCCACTTCTTTCAATGGGAAAAACTTTTTATTTATGCAAAACTTTCATGCAACAACTTTACCATGCGATAAGCATAAGAAGCATAATCTTAGTCCATAAGTCCATGGATCCATTGTTCTGTTAATTACACAGAAAATGTTCATAAGCCATACCAAACACACTAACTGGATGTTCACTGAGGGCTCCGCATATACTGGGTGACGTTTCAGGGCCACGCCTCCTTCCCCAGACATGCGTGATCAAAGCACCGGTAAGCTTATATTGAAACTTTTTATGACATAATTTCACAAAATCACAGACTCACAAAATCTTTACTTCCCTTCTTAAATACCCTCACCTAGTCCCTTCACCTAACAACCAAATACTAAAATACCAATTACAAAAATACATTAAAATTACATTGCTCATTATGACCATATGGCTGTAGCGCGATATACAAAATTTATGTTTGTTCTGATTTCCTTTGTTAATACCACGATAGGAGGTATTTAGTATATTGCAGCACCAGTTAGATTCAGTTGCGCCAGTAAGCACTTGTCTATATAAGCTTTTCTTAAAAGTGTTTCGCAACCCCTGTTTCATGTCTATCCCGTTTGTTCTTCTCTTCTTTTTTTGGACCTTGTTCACAATTGTCTTTTGTTTGTAAAAATTGTTTGATGGTAGATTTATGCTCATTTAATTGTATTTTTATGCTACAAAGGTTTGCCCAATATATACCATTCCACAGGGGCATTTCAACATATAAATTACATTCTGGCTACAGGTGAAAAAGCCGTGTTTGAATTTTATTACCTTTTATTATTTTTACCTTACCCCTTAATGATACCCATACAATGTTGGCATGATAAGCAACTATATGTACCTCTTCGCTGTGATCCCAGTATCTGCTGGACCGATTTCTTCCTTTCTTGCATATCTGACTTAATTAAGGTATTAGCAATAGATTTAACCTTTTTATAGAACAACATTGGCTTCTCTGTAAACAAATGGCCATAATAAGGTTCATGTTGTTAGATCCCCCAGTTTTCCAAAATACAATCTTCAAACATTTTTGCAAGATAATCGTATATGGAACAAAATATGATAGGGTCTCTATTATCTTTCTTTTTAGCTTTCCTAATCTCATCTATCGGGATTTCTTCTTGTTTAGCTACTTGTTTAGCTTCTTGTTTAGCTACTTATTCAACTTTTTCCGAGTTTTTTCTTTACCCTCGATCTACAAACTTTTTAACCAATTGGGGAATTAGTTAACAGTACTCATGACTACAGCTACTACAGATGTGCCTAGCCCTCACAAATTGTCCCTTAGGTATTCCTCTGAACACTTCTGGGGCGTGTTGGCTATCTCTTTTCAGTAGAGAGTAGATTCGAAGTCACTCCTATCCTGTTCTTTCCTCACTTCAACATCCAAATAGTGGATCTTTTTCCAAGGAGAATTCTATGAGGGGATCACAACTATTCAGGTAGTCCACAAAGGCATTCATAGTGTCTAGATGACCTTTCCATAGTAAGCACTCGTCGTCCACATATCTTGTATATAATGCTATGTCTTCTTTCATATGGCTACGCGATAAATTTATTTTCAAAAAATGCCACAAAAATATTAGCATAACTTGGAGCCACAGGGGCCCCCATTGAGGACCCCTGTAGCTGTAAGAAAAATCTGTCCCCAAACCTAAAATAATTTTTAGCAAGAATGAATTCCAATAATTTCATAATAAACTGTATAAATCTATTACTAAGTTCAGAGTCCCTACAAAGTGCTTCCCTAATCGCTTCTACCCCTTCTTCATATGGAATGTTAGCATAAAGGCTCTTAATATCTAAAGTGCACATCCACCTTTCTTCTTGAGCATCAACCTCACTTAATTTCTGTAAGAACCAATTAGTGTCATGTAAACAGTTAGCCAATTTTTTTACAGTCTTTTGCAAAAAGGAATTTAGGTAAACAGACAATGGTTGTAAAACAGAATTTACACTGGACACTATAGGTCTCCCTTTGTGCACTTTCGGTAGTAGACACAAGATGGGCTCTCTTGGATGTTCATTCTTTAGTACTTTACAAACCCCTCAGAGATAATGCCATTATTAACAGTCTCGTCCAAAAAAGCATCAACATCTTTTTTATACAGTTGTAGATTCATCAGATAGTTCACGATACACTGTCTCGTCACTTGGTTGTAGTAATGCTTCACGATCACAGTTGCCCCTCCTTTTTCCGCCTTCTTAATTATTATAGACGTATCCATTTTCAAATTGTTAAGAGCTTCCTTTTCTTTTACGTATAGTAAAAGACTTAGGATTTTACATTTATCCCATTTGTGCATAATTTCATCAGTGGCAATTTGTTGAAAGGTATTCAAAGGCGCGGGAATTGCTTTGCACCAAGTATGTCGTGTACCCCCTGGGCAGCCATATCGACTGCCCCCATTAATTTATTTTAGTCTGTGGCGTAGACAGGCTTCTCTTTGTCAGTGTTGAAAAAACACGTTCTTTCACTGTCACTTTTGTGTCTGGGTGGAGGGTGGACAGGAGAAAGACATGCTTGCAGTCATTATATTTCATTGCAAGGATGTGGTCACTGCAAAAACCACTTAATTCTCCTCTTCTTAAGCGCTTTCTCACCAACTCTTGCGGCAATCCCCTTCTGGGCTGTGATTACACAGCCCCAGCACTCGCAGGGCACAATGTCCTGCGATCCTCTTCTGAAGCGCCACCGTAGAAAGGCAGCGCCACAGAAGAAGTACCCTTAATGGCCGCCATAAGGGGTTAAATATCTCTTTATGATACAACTCAACAATTCATCAGAAATTGTGGGCCTATGACTGGAGTGTCTGTAATTGCTGCAGTGCCACTGTTTCATACTGGTTATTTTTGTGCCTAATAATGTCAGCAACATCCACACCTTCCAAATGTATCAGATTGCTGTGGGTTTCTGATGTATATTGCCAGTCCACACTCATACTTTGGTGTACAAAGCCATGGGTGGGAGACTTTTGATAATGTTTTCGATGCTGCCATTTTTAGGACTGTACGACTTTTTGATCACTTTTTATAGAATTTTTTATATTTTTTAAAATGGCAAAAAAAGTGTCATTTTCGACTTTGGGCGCTATTTTCCGTTACAGGGTTAAAGACAGTGAAAAAACATTATTATATTTTGATATATTGGGCATTTTTGGACGCGGTGATACCTAATTTTTGCTGTTTATTTATATCAGTTCTAGGGAAAGGGGGGTGATTTGAATTTTTAGTTTTTTTAATTATAATTTTTTTTTTACTTTTTTTTTTTAATCTTACTATTTTTTAGACTCCCTAATGTACTTTAACCCTAGGGTGTCTGATCGATCCTATCATATACTGCCATACTACAGCCGATAGCACATTGTAATGAAAGGGTCAAACGAGACAGACTCTGGTCTTCAGAATACCCAAGGCTGCCATAGCGACAGATCGCCGCTCCCGGCGGTGCAGCATTGCTGGCGGTGATCACGGGTGTTACCGGTAAGTCTTTGCTGCAATATGCAGCAAAGACTTACTGGCTATGGAGAGGGCTCAGCCCGTGAGCCCTCTCCATGCACCGGGACCCAACACATGCCGTATTAGTAGTAAGGGGTTCATTAGTGTTATTATATTGTAAGCATTATGTTATATAGAAGGCACTTTACTGAAACCCAACCTGTCGGCCAAATTGTCAACTACAAACTGATCTGATCCCGGTTTCTGAAATGTATTGTAAATACACTTTGACTAGATCATTATGGGTCCCAGAAGTATTTAAAAGTGATTATTTATTATGAGCAATTTATGTATCCTATGAACAGACAAAAATGCAGAGCTATTTACTAAAAAAATTAAATTTAATACATAACATGAAATTGTATATAATTAAAAATAATAATTATACATTGTGTATTAAGTATACTGATTATATTTCAATATTGCTGTATTATTATAGTAATTAACATCTTAATATTATTTTAATGAATTTTACATAACCATATATTTATTTATTATTATCATAATTAGTGGTAGTAGTAGTGATAATAGCAATGGTGGATCTTCATTAGGTCTTTTTGGGTGGCTGCCCACAATTCCAAAACCGTGGTAATCTTCTTATATTTATTATCCATGGCCTCCTTCGTTCTAAAATTATACTTTTACAATTATACTAACGAGCCTCAGGGCCTACCATAGCTTTTCTGTGATTTAGAGGCTGTAACATGGTCTTTTTGTTTCCCTGCACTCTGTATTTGTGCAGTAAGCCCTTCCTACTGTTAGGTTGAGACATAATAACAGAGGGTAGCATTAGTATCATTTAAAAAGTTGATTTTAAAAGGAAGGAGGCCATGGATAATAAATAAATTAGAAGATTAACACAGTCACTGTGCCTGGATCTATGATTATTATTAATACTATTGTCATTATTATCATTATTACAGTTTTTCTATTTTTTTATTAATGTACTATTTAACTTATTTCTAGCACTAGGACATACTCTGAAGACAAAGAATGGAAACAGAGGGGAGGCGATGACAGGTGCTAAAGTCACACTGTATATTGTAGAGGACAAATAAAATGTCATTATTTAAAATGTGATTTTATGTTTGAATAATACATAAACCTTTCTTCTGAGAAACAAAGCATCTTTATGGCTTCAAAAGTGACCGTTTATCAGTGAAATAACATCTGTCAACCAACATCTCAACAACGCACTTTCTTAACTGGCTCTATGGGGAATACCCTTCATGTTATGTCTCTTTTGGAGGTATTCACATGAGAAGAAGTTATGAATGAAGAAGAGTTTAATTAAGCTACTTCTGAACATGGATTTTGTATGTTTTCTAATGTCATTATCATTATTATCTTTGATTATGCAAATAAGTGCTGGGTCTTATGCATAGACGACTCTTGAATTTTGATGCCAAAAGAGCTAGAGATAAAAGAGTTACTTCTATTCTGAAGGTTCAGGCAAAAGTAAGTGTGGCACAAATATGGAAAGAAAGAATATCTAGTACCAGGGGGAGTATGAAGTGAGAAATATGTGATTGATGAAGGTTCAGACTAAAGTTAGCGTGCCACAAATATAGATATAAGTGGTAGCTTTTTAGATACAGGGGGAGTATGAGGTGGATATATGTAACTGAAATACTTATTATCTCCAACTCAAGTAAAACATGCGTCATCTTTTAATCCACAATGTGCATTTTAGATTAGGTATTTGTCAGGGCATAATATTATCATAATGGTCATAATGTAACTCAAATTCATATCTACCAGCAGATTCATATTTCTTTTTACTAAAAAAAAATGTTATATGGACTCATAACAGTTTAAAAGCAATGTGCAGCATTGCACCATAGCCCTCTCCCATGGAATACATTGATATATACACATCCACCTCCAGGAACACATAAAAATATACACAGCCCCCATTGGTATACATAGAAATATACACAGCTCCCCCCCCCCCATCTCTAGAAATACATAGAAATATTCACAGTACCCCAGGAATACATAGATATATACACATCTCTGAATTCTCTCCTAACCCTCCTCCTCTTGATCTCCATCCAGGGCTTCCTAGCTCTTGACTCTCTCTAGTCCAAGCAGGAAGTAGCATCACGTGATGCTGCCACCTACTGGACAGAATAATTAACTCTCCTCTATAGCAGATTGATCTATCTATTCTGTCATTTGAGGAAGCCCAAATTTACAGATTTTTTTGCAGAAACAGCTACCACTGAGTTGAGCTGTTGGGAACCAAAAAAAAGTAATGGAAGTCCATTGTGCCTTTTTTTCCTAAAAATAAGTAATATGCCCCTCATTCCGAAACAGGGTTTAAAATCTGTGTTGGAAAGCCTGACTACAGAGTTTGATGAGGACTTTTCTATAGCAACACATCTGTCTAGAGGTTGAGTGCGAAATAGCACCTGAGCCCCACTTACTTCAATAGAGTACATTTGCAATATCAGACACAAAATGTATGTGTCTTTTTTCACTCCCCACCTTCTACAAATCTACAAATCTATAACTTTTTTATTTTTCCATATTAAGAGCTCTGTGATGGCTTGTTTTCTGCATAACAAATTGCAATTCATAGTGACTGTATGTAATATTCCATGCCACGTACTGCGAAGCAGGAAAAAAATTCTGAATGCAGTGAAAATGATGAAAAAATGCATTCGCGCCATTTTCTTGTGGGCTTGGATTTTACAGCTTTCACTGAGCGCCCAAATGACATGTCTACTTCATTCTTTAGGTCAGTAGGATCATACTAAATTTGTTTAGGTTTTAAAATGTTTTCACACATTTACAAAAATTAAAACTTCCTGTACAAAAAAAAAATTCTTAATTTTGCCGTCTTCTGGCGCTAATTACTTTTTCATACTTCAGTGTATGGACTTTTGATGACGTTTTCAATGCTATCATTTTAAGTTCTGTACGACCTTTTGATCACTCTTTATTAAATTTCTTATATTTTGCAAAATGGCAAAAAAGTGACATTTTAGAATTTGGGTGCTATTTTCAGTTACAGGGTTTAACGATCAGACATTTTGGGATGTAGCGATGTATAACATGTTTATCAGTTTTACCGTTTATTAATATTTCAAATTTTTTACTATTTTTCAGACCCGTTAAGGTACTTTAACCCTAGGTTGTCTGATTGATCCTACCATATACTGCCATACTACAGTATTGCAGTATATGGGGATTTTGCACATCATCTATTACAATGTGCAAATCGCACATTGTAATAGATAGTCTAAAATATGACAGTCTCGGATCTTTGTTTGAACTGAGTCTATCATAGCAACGGATCGCTGCCCCCCAGTGACGTCATGGGGAGTGACAATCTGAGCCAAGATGGCCGGCGCACATGGGCTGCCGGATCATTACTGCTGCAGGCAGCTTTGCCAGCTAGTTACTGTCGCTGGAAGCTTTGCCCGGGTCAATCAAAGGGTTAACACTAGAGATGAGCGAACACACTCGTCTGAGCTTGATGCTCGTTCGAGCATTAGCGTACTCGAAACTGCTCGTTGCTCGGACGAATATTTCGCCAGCTCGAGAAAATGGCATCTCCCGCCGTTTTGATTTTTGGTGGCCAGAAACAGAGCCAGTCACGAGCCAGGAGACTCTGCACTCCACCCAGCATGACGTGGTACACTTACACGTCGATAGCAGTGGTTGGCTGACCTGATCAGGTGACCCTGGAATAGACTAGCCCCTGCCCGCGCTGCTCGCATCATTCTCTGTCTGGATGCCGTTAGGGAGAGAGCTGCTGTTGGTCAGGGAAAGCGTTAGGGTGTTCTATTAGAATAGTGTTAGGCAGGAGTGATTCTACAAGAACCCAACAGCCCTTCTTAGGGCTACAATAACGTTATACATTTTTTTTTTTTATTTGCTTGTGGCTGGGCTTGCTGGCACTAGTAGTGCAGCTAGTACCATATTGTGAAGAATTTGCAGGGGGACTTGCTACCGTTGTGATTAGCTCTTAGTGACACACATATCCACCTCAAACACCAAAGTGGGACAATTTATTAGGGCTTTGATTAGAATTAGGCAGAGTCTGCTGATTTATTTTTTTTTTACCTTTATTTCATTTTATAGCTCAAACTCATCTTGCAAAGCAGTGTGCTCTCATTGTAGGCTACAAAATAGCCATAGGAGAACCCCAACGGCTTACATAGGCCTACAATAGCGTTATATTTTCCTTTTTTTTGTTTGCTTGTGGCTGGGCTTGCTGGCACTAGTAGTGCAGCTAGTACCATACTGTGAGGAATTTGCTGGGAGACCTGCGACCGTTGTGTTTAGCTCTTAGTGACACGCATATCCACCTCAAACACCGAAGTGGGACAATTTATTAGGGGTTTGAGTAGAATTAGGCAGAGTCTGCTGATTTTTTTTTTTTTTTAGCTGTATTTCATTTTATAGCTCAAACTCATCTTGCAAAGCAGTGTGCTTTCATTGTAGGCTACAAAATAGCCATAGGAGAACCCCAACGGCTTACTTAGGCCTACAATAGCGTTATAGATAGATAACAGACCGTTATTTTGTGATAGACAGACCGTTATTTTTAATATTTGAAGATTCACTGAGGACTGGTTATGTTCCACAGGAATGGCGCATAGCAAATGTGGTACCAATATACAAAAAAGGATCAAATAGCGATCCTGGAAACTACAGACCCGTAAGTCTAACTGCTGTGGTGGGGAAAATATTTGAGGGGTTTATTAGAGATGCTATCCTGGAGTATCTCACTGTGCACAACCTTATAACCCAGCGTCAGCATGGGTTTATGAGAGATCGGTCCTGTCAGACTAATCTGATTGGTTTCTACGAGGAGGTAAGTTCAAGACTGGATCTGGGGGACGCTGTGGATGTTGTATATCTGGACTTTTCAAAGGCATTTGACACCGTGCCACATGAAAGGTTGGTATATAAAATGAGACTGCTGGGAATAGGAGAAAATCTGTGTATCTGGGTAAGTAATTGGCTTAGTGATAGAAAACAGAGGGTGGTCATTAATGGCACATTCTCAGATTGGGTTGATGTTACCAGTGGAGTGCCACAGGGGTCAGTATTGGGGCCACTTCTTTTTAATATTTTTATTAATGACCTTGTAGTGGGTTTACACAGTCAAGTTTCAATATTTGCAGATGATACTAAGCTGTGTAAAGTAATAAATACTGAGGTCGATAGTTTAGCATTACAGAGGGATTTGTGGAAGCTTGAGGGATGGGCAGAGAAATGGTTGATGAGGTTTAATGTAGATAAATGTAAAGTTATGCACTTGGGCCATGGAAACAAAAAGTATAATTATGTTCTAAACGGTCAATTACTTAGTAAAACTGAAGCTGAAAAGGACTTGGGCGTATTGGTGGATGGTAAACTTAATTTTAGTGACCAGAGCCAGGCGGCTGCTGCTAAAGCAAATAAAATAATGGGATGTATCAAGAGAGGAATAGATTCTCATGATAAAGACATAGTTCTGCCCTTATACAAATCCCTGGTCAGACCACACATGGAATATTGTGTACAGTTTTGGGCACCAGTATATAAAAAGGATATAGTAGAGCTGGAACGGGTGCAGAGGAGAGCAACCAGGATTATTAGGGGAATGGGGGGACTAGAATACAATGACAGATTACAAAATTTGGGATTATTCAGTTTAGAAAAAAGACGACTGAGGGGAGACCTCATTACAATGTACAAATACCTGAACGGACAGTACAAGGATCTCTCCAAAGATCTTTTTATACCTAGGCCTGTGACCAGGACAAGGGGGCATCCTCTACGCCTAGAGGAGAGGCGATTCTACCATCACCATAGACAAAGGTTCTTTACTGTAAGAGCAGTGAGACTATGGAACTCTATGCCGCAGGAGGTTGTTATGGCCGACTCTATGTACATGTTCAAGAGAGGCCTGGATGACTTTCTGGAGAGAAAAAATATCACGGGTTATGGGGATAAAACATTTATTTAATTCTTGAAGGTTGGACTTGATGGACTTGCGTCTCCTTCCAGCCTTATATACTATGATACTATGATACTATGATATTTTCCTTTTTTTTGTTTGCTTGTGGCTGGGCTTGCTGGCACTAGTAGTGCAGCTAGTACCATACTGTGAGGAATTTGCAGGGACACTTCTCAAACACCTAGCACCTAAGTGGGACAATTTATTAGGGGTTTGATTGAATTAGGCACAGTCTACCGATTTTTTATTTTTTTTTCAAAACTTAAAGTCACAGGCACAGCACATAATCCAGTTGTGTGCTGTCAGTGTAGGTTAGAAACTAGCCATACAAGAACCCAACAGGCATTCTTAGGGCTACAATAGTGTTATATATTTTATTTTTTTTTATTTGCTTGTGGCTGGCCTTGCTGGCACTAGTAGTGCAGCTAGTACCATATTGTGACAAATTTGCAGGGAGACTTGCAAATGTTCTATTTAGCTCTTAGTGACACACATATCCATCTCAAACACCTAAGTGGGACAATTTATTAGGGGTTTGATTGAATCAGGCACAGTCTGCCGATTTTTTTTTTTTTTTTTTCAAAACTGAAAGTCATCACAGGCACAGCACAAAATCCTGTTGTGTGCTGTCAGTGTAGGTTAGAAACTAGCCATAGCAATCATCATCATCTTCTGTGGTTGCTGTGTGATTTCTTCTGATCGTTTTGTTAAAAAAACACCAAAAATGAAAAAAACAAAAAAGCACAAAAAACACAAAAAATAAAAAAACACAAAAAAATAAACACAGAAAAAAATTTACAGTTTACACTTTAATTTTGAAAATGTTGAACCCGAGGGCTAGGGGTAGGGGTAGAGGACGAGGGCGTGGGCGGCCAACTACTGCAGGGGTCAGAGGCCGTGGTCCTGGGCGGGGTGAGACACCACCTGCTGATGAGGGAGCAGGGGAACGCCGCAGAGCTACACTTCCTAGGTTCATGTCTCAAGTTACTGGGACTCATGGTAGAGCACTGTTTAGGCCAGTGCGAACAGCTTATGTCGTGGATTGTGGACAATGCTTCTTGCCATTTGTCCACCAGTCAGTCTTCCACGCAGTCCAACCATGTCACCGAAATCAGCACTACTCCAGCTCCTTCACCTCAGCCTCCTTCCCCCCAGTCTGCCCCTCCCAGGAAAATTTGGCATTTGAACCGACATACTCTGAGGAACTGTTTTCTGGACCCCTCCCAGAGTCACAAACCACTTGTCCGGTTGCTGCTTAGCTTTTTCCCGATGTCCAGGTTTTCCACCGGTCGCAGTCTGTGGGTGATGATGACATTGTTGACATAGTGGAAGAAGTGTGTAAAGAGGTGTCGGGCGAGGAGGAGACACGGTTGTCAGACAGTGGTGAAGTTGTTTTCAGGGCAGGAAGTCTGAGGGGGGAGCAGACTGAGGGATGATATGGTTGATAGGCCGGGTGAACACAGTGCTTCTGAGACGGAGGCGAGTCCTCGGCGAGAACAGGTTGGAAGAGGCAGTGGTGGGGCCAGACAGAGAGGCAGCGCCAGAGCTGGTGCATCAGCGCCAAATGTTTCACGTAGTGAAGCTCCCGTTGCGAGGGCTAAATTTTCAAAAGTCTGGAGGTTCTTTAAAGAAACACCGGATGACCGACGGACTGTGGTGTGCAACCTGTGCCACACCAGAATCAGCAGGGGTTCCACCACTACCAGCTTAACCACCACCAGTATGCGCAGGCATATGAATGCTAAACACCCCACTCAATGGAACCAAGGCCATTCACCTCCGGCCGGCACACCACTGCTCCTTCCCCTGTGTCATCTGCTGCCTCTGCTAGTCAGCCCCCTGCCCAGGACCCCGGCCTCCATGATCCTCCACAGCATCCACCAATGTCTCCATGCGCAGTGTTCAGCTGTCTATACCCCAGACGCTGGAACGCAAGAGGAAATACAGTGCAACCCACCCACATGCCCAAGCCCTCAACGTCCACATCTCGAAATTACTCAGCCTGGAGATGCTGCCCTATAGGCTGGTAGAGACCGAGGCCTTTCGCAACCTCATAGCGGCGGCCGCCCTTCGGTATTCGGTCCCCAGCCCTACTTTTCCCGATGTGCCGTCCCAGCCCTGCACCAGCATGTGTCAGACAACATCATCCGTGCCCTGACCAACGCCGTTTCTGACAAGGTCCGCCTGACCACGGACATGTGGACGAGTGCTGCCGGGCAGGGTCACTATGTATCGCTGACGGCACATTGGGTTAACTTAGTGGAGGCTGGGACCAAGTCTGACCCTGGGGCTGGTCATATACTGCCGACGCCGAGTATTGCGGGGCCTACCTCGGTCCAGGTCTCTCAGGCCTACTATGCCTCCTCCTCCTCCCACCCCTCCTCCACCTCCTCCTCCGAATTACCATCCGTGGGCATGGCGCCATCAGTCGGTAGCTCTAGGCACAGCAGCAGTGCCATCGCTAAGCGACAGCAGGCGGTGCTCAAACTGCTGAGCCTAGGCGACAAAAGGCACACCACCCAAGAGCTATTAAAGGGCATAACGGCGCAGACTGATCTGTGGCTGGCACCGCGGAACCTGAAGCCAGGCATGGTTGTGTGTGACAACGGCCATAACCTGGTGGCGGCTCTGCAACTCGGCAGACTGACACATGTGCCATGTCTGGCACATGTGTTAAATCTCATAGTTTAGCGGTTCCTCAAGACATACCCCAATCTGTCTGATTTGCTCATGAAGGTGCATCGCTTCTGTGCGCATTTCAGGAAGTCCAGCACAGATGCTGCCCACGAGGTGGAATTCAACATTAACCATGTTATCCAGAGTTTACCAGCAGCGCCGAGCGATTGTAGACTGCCAGATGTCAACTTCCACCAGAACTGGTAGTCAGGTCAGTCAGCTTCCTCAAGTCTACAATGAGGAGTGGACGAGGATGTCTGATATCTGTCAGGTGCTGAGTAACTTTGAGGAGTCAACACAGATGGTCAGTGGCGATGCCGCCATCATCAGCCTCACCATCCCGCTGCTTGGCCTGTTGAAAAACTCTCTGGTCAGCATGAAGTCGGAAGCTTTGCGCTCATCACAAGAGATGGGGGAAGAAGATTCCCTTGTTGATAGCCAAAGTACCCTCAGGTCTGTTTCTCAGCGCATATCGGAGGAGGTGGAGGAGGATGAGGAGGAAGAGGAGGAGAATGTTGGCGAGACAGAAGAGGGGACCATTGTTCAGTCCTTCACTGTTCAGCGTGTATGGGCAGAAGAAGAGGAGTTGGAGGAGGAGGAAATGGAGAGTCAGGCCAGTGAGGGGAGTGAATTCTTGCGCGTTGGGAAGTTGGCGCATATGGCAGATTTAATGCTAGGCTGCCTATCCCGTGACCCTCGCGTTCAAAGAATTTATTCCAGCACCGATTACTGGGTATTCACTCTCCTGAACCCACGGTACAAGCAAAATCTTTCCACTCTCATCTCTGGAGAGGAACGAGTGTGAGAATGCATGAATACCAGTGCACAAGCTGAAACAGTATTTCCTTTCTGACAGCGCTAGCGGCAGAGGGCGTACTTCTGCGGGACAAGTAGCGAGGGAGAGTAGGCGAGCAGGCAGCTTGTCCAGAATTGGCAGGGGTACGCTTTACAAGGCCTTTGCCAGTTTTATGTCACCCCAGCAAGACACTGTCACATGTCCCCAGTCTCGGCAGAGTAGGGCTGATCTTTACAGAAAGATGGTGAGGGAGTTCGTAGCTGACCATACCATCGTCCTAAATGATCACACAGCTCCCTACAACTACTGGGTTCCAAAGCTGGACATGTGGCACGAACTGGCGCTGTACGCCTTGGAGGTTCTTGCCTGCCCTGCCGCTAGCATGTTGTCTGAGCGGGTTTTCAGTGCAGCTGGTGGTATCATCACCGATAAGCGTACACGCCTGTCGACTGACAGCGCTGACAGGCTGACGCTTATCAAGATGAATAAAGCCTGGATTTCTCAGGATTTCCATTCTCCACCAGGTGAAAGAAGCTCAACCTGAATAATGTATGCATTCCTCCTCCTCATTGTCCACCTTCTCCTCCTCTTTGTACACTAAAGCAGAGGAAACTGGCTATTTTTTGCCTGGGCCAACTGGCTCTAGCTTAGGTACTCTATGTATTTAATTTTTCTGGAGGGCCACCTACCCAGTCCTCTGTTTTAAACAATTTTTGGGAGTGCCACAAACAGGTACTCTATGTATTTAATTTTTCTGGAGGGCCACCTACCCGGTCCTCTGGTTTGAAAACTTTTTTGGACTGCCACATACAGGCACTATCCAAATTTAATTGTCTCCATAGCAGCCTCACACGTCATCTTTATAGCTGCCTCCACACGTTGTCTCCATAGATACCTCCACACATCATCTCCATAGCTGCCTCCAAAAGTCGTCCATCAAAATATACTGCCATACTTTTATCATTTACCAATATTATTTCAGCGCTTCTTGCGCATCTGTTTACATTCCGCTTACCCGCCATAATCAAGCCAATTATTTATAAGAACAGTACTACACTTTATCTTATACAAAAGGTTCTTAGAAGTGCTGTTTGTAGCCCCCGCCTGCTTTGAAAATTATAATTTTTTCAAAGTAAACGCTTCCGGCCCCCAGGCCCATTTATGGTGGGGAGGAGCCTAGAGGCAGGGGCTTGGACAGGCGAAAGCTCGCCTGGCAGCAGCCCGCCAGCTCCATACCAAGATTAGGCAGCCTCAGAGGCATCCATGCATACTGCCCCTGCTGTTTCCTGTCCATTTCGCCTCCACAATCCTCCACAGCGTCCACTAATGTCTCCATGCGCAACTTTCAACTGTCTATACCCCAGACACTGGAGAGGAAATACAGCACATCATCCCCTTATCAAACGAGCTGTGTCAGGAAGAATTTTCAGGTGTTTCACTAGAATGGAACTCGGCGCATCTGTCGCCGCCATGCTGGAGACCTGAAGTTTCAATCATAGCAGCGCAATATGGATGCCCCATACTGTCGCTCTTAATCATGGAAGTCGTCTCCATGGCTGCCTCCACATGTCGTCCCCTTATCAAAAGAGCTGTGTCAGGCTCATTTTTCGGGTGTTTCACCAGATACGTTATGGAACTTGGTCACTATGTCGCCACCATGCTGTGTTATCGACTAAATATACCGTCAACCTTTTGTTCACATTGGAAATCATTTCAGCGCTTCTTGCTCACCTCCTTTGGTTCCTCTCTGCCGCCTTAACCAGGCAAAATACTGATACATACAGTGCTACACGTTATCCTCGCCAAAAGGAATTTTTTTAATTGGTTTGAAGCCTGAGTCCATTTGGGGTATGTTGCCATGCCACTCTCTAGCCTGCCGCTGCTGCCGCTGCCTCTGCATGCCATCTTCTATAGTGTCAGGGTCAATTATTGGATGTTTTAGATGCTATCTAGCCTCATTCGGTCACTCTGTCATCGCCATGCTGTTGCCCATAATTTTGGCATAATGGTGCGATTAAGCAGCCTCAGAGGCATCCATGCATGCTGCCCCTGCTGTTTCCTGTCCATTTCTGTGGTGTTTCCATAATTTTCTGAGGTTCGGCCAAGCTTCCCTGTGCAGACCCTTGGTCCCCTTGAAAAATGCTCGAGTCTCCCGTTGACTTCAATGGGGCTCGTTATTCGAGACGAGCACTCGAGCATCGGGAAAAGTTCGTCTCGAATAACGAGCACCCGAGCATTTTAGTACTCATCTCTAGTTAACACCTGCAATCGCGTTTGCTAACACCGGGTGTTTGCTCCATTGTACAGCAAACACCTGGTGAGTGTGCAGAGAGCTCAGCCTGTGAGCCCGCTTCACACCCCACCCTCCACTACAGGACATAAATGTCTTTATGCGATAAGCGGTTAAAATGCCAAGAATCCCTTCATGATCTTTACCTCCCCCCAAGTATGTACAGGCAGTCCCTGACTTGAGAACACCTGATTTACAGACAGCCCCTAGTTACAAACAGTCCTCTCTGCCCACTGTGACCTCTGGCAAGCTCTTCGGATGATGGTAATTCATTTGGCCCCTGGCTGCAATGGTTAATAGAAGAGTTATCAAAGGTGTCGGCAATGAAGATTTATTGTTAATGCATGCATTAACAATGTGTTAACAGTGTTAACAGCTGTTTAATTAGGCAAATCTCTCTTCAGCTGTTGCGATGCGTTTTTACACGCATGCGTCAAACACGAGATGTGACTGCATCCATAAACCTTCTTCCTATGACAATCAAAATGTTGAAAATCCTATTGTCACAGGGATGAAAAAAAATACTTTGTCTGCAGTTACTTTTACAAAATATACCAGTTCTGACTTACATTCAAACACAACTGAAGTACGAACCTAACTCTAATCCTAACCCTGGACTGCCTGTATATTACTGGACAAGCCTGCAGCTAAACTGTGCACATCTAAAAGGCACAATGACTATACATGTGATCAGATTGCCCTATAACACCTTACACATAACTATTAAATTTGGAATTGAATAATATTTAAGTGAGCTTTCAATACCACATATAATCTGTCTGTTCCACAATTCATGATCGTGTTGTACTGAGAAAGACGAGTGTTGAATTGTATGTCAAGCTGATCGCTATCTTGTTATCACTGCACTCTCATCACATATAGACATGTCAATCATACACAGACAAGCCTGATACCAGATGTAATGCTGCATTTAGTTCAATGAAATGGGATAACTTATTGAAAACTGCATAACAGCTAAAAAGAATAAAATCTTCTTTTACTGGCTAGTAAAATTAACTCCTTTGGGAAAAAGCCATTGAAGCACTTCAGGCCCAAGTACAGTTTCTCAAATCTGCTTTGTGTGCTTTAAAGGGAACCTATCACCAGGATAGTCATTTTTCAACAAAGACAGGTTCCCAGAGCTGCTTTTGTCTTGCTTCTTTTTTTAATTATCATTTACTTTAGATTACCTACCTTCCTGCCAAAATCCGGTGCTGAATCCGGGGAAGGCATTTCAACACTAAACAGCTGTCTTCTCCTGGATCCCTTCTCCCTTACTAATTCTAGGCCCCACCTTTCCCTCCCAAAGGCCCCCTCGCCTTCTTCCTCCCATTGCTGACATTGCCTCTCCACAGAAATCAATTCTCATGTTTGCATGGTGATCGCCCTTACTTCTCAGTGCGCATGCCTTGTGCTATGCTCGGTTAGTTGCTAGGTAGTGAGAATATACTCAGTTCACTACAAAGCTTGTGTACCTTCTCACTGCCTTGCAACAAGCCGAGCGTAGTGCAACACATGCGCAGTGAGAGTGGAGATGGGCCTTCACTTCTCAGTATATATGGCATAGGGAGATCACCACTCAAGCACGAGAATAGCTTGCTGTGGGGAGCCGATGTCAGCAGCAGGAGGAAGAAGGAGAGCGCCTTTAGCGGGAATGTCTGGAGTGAGGAAGAAGAGTGGAGTGCTACGCCTCAAAGCGCCTTGACTTTTAATTCACTCCCCCCATTCCAATACATGTCCCATGGTCACCTACTCTATATGCGCTGTGGAGGGCGGGACTTGCATCAGGACGGGTAGGGGGTGAATACGTTAAAAAAGAGGCATTCTGAGGTGCTCTGGTGACAAAGCCGCAGCACCCCAGACTAATGTTTTATAGCTGTATATTGCTGCAATCGTGGTGTATAGAGTAATAATAAAAGAAGTTTGTTAGTAAACACTGTATAGCAGTGGTGGCGAACCTATGGCACTGGTGCCAGAGGTGGCACTCTGAGAACACCTTCTGGGCACCCAGGCCATCAACCCAGAACAGAGATTCCAGACAGGACTCAAAACTGCCTCCTGCAGTCCTTGGCCACCCAGGGCATGCTGTGATCAGTGCTATTTTAAAGCTACACATCCTTAGCTGCATGGGACTACAGAAGGAGCATGGAGGTGCAGACAAGGCTGCGTTATTATTGGAGCTCCTGCTCTGGGCCACCGCAATTCTTCCTGTTCACGGGACCCTGGAAGCTACAATGATAGTCAGAATTTCTCCTCTTTCTCTTAATTGTTTTGGTGTCCTCAGGATGCCAATACAATTAAAAGCTGTTTCAAAACAGGTAGCAACATGTCACTTCTTAAATTGCCATGTTGGCACTTTGCATTTAAATAAGTGGGTTTAGTTGTAGTTTGGGCACTCGGTCCCTAAAAGGTTCGCCAACACTGCTGTATAGCATAAATAAAATATAACCTTTTTTAATGATTACAGCGATATCCCATTTTTATAGCTTTTTATTTTTATTTTGTTTTAAAGAATAGAAACTCATTTGGGAAGAATAATCTCTTGTATTTGCACTACAATCTTCTCAAGAGGCCTAACAATTTATTTTTTTGTTGAGGGAGCTCTTCTAGACTTTGTTTGCGGGTTGCACTTTTTTGAACAGTTTTTAACATACACTCATTGTAAAACACAACTTTTCTTCTTGTTTCTGCATAAAATCACATGACTATGGACTGGGTTTTATCCACAGGAAGTAAATATTGAAGCTTCCTATTGAAAGACAGCAAACAAGTAAATTTGAAAATTGTATAACTTTTCATTGCACAAATAAAATCAATTATTTGCTGAAAGTTAACAACCTCATTTATTGTTTCTGGTCATTATTTTAGTAAAGATTTAGCAGTAAAGATAATGTCCATCTTATGCAAAGTGCTTTAGTATTTTATTTAAAGGGTTGACCACTTTTTAATAATTCTGTTCCATTACATGTCTCTGTATGTATATGCATATGTATCTGTACCTCTGAATTCTGTGAGAGCTTCAGCCTTTTCCCGTTCTCCCCATGCTGCTCCATGCACATATACAGAACTTTCTGTTTCTCACTCCTTCAGTCTGTCCTTATGACAGCCTCCAGTGTGTTTTTTTCTCTCAGTCCATCTCACTACATACACGGGGAGAGGGGTGGAGAGGGAGCAGGAGGAGTCATAATCTCCTGCTGCATGCCCCTCCTATTAATTATTGTAAACACATATAAACATAGATCTGCACACAGCAGTAAAAGAAACATCAGGGATGATGAATCATTTGGTGAACACTCAAGGAATATTATTAAGGCAGTAAAGGCACATGGGCAATTTATGTTAAAGAATGGCCAACCCTTTTAACTCCTTGCAGCTCAGAGGGGATATATCCATCGCTGATCTCTAGTAATCGACACTAAATGACAAATATATCAACCGCTGAGCTGATGGCAGTTCAGCTCGTAATCGCGGCTGGGCTGGCATCTGTATACACTGACAGGCATCAGTATACGTGATAAGGTACAGCTGACAGCTAACAGCCATGGAATTGAAATTGCCTTCTAATGGTCTCTCCCCCATGCTTAGCCCCCTTGCGCCATCTCCGTGGGGTGCTGATTGTTTCAATGGCATCCCTAAGGTCCGATCATGACCCCAGGGCTGTCCATAGGGAGTGCTTGTAAGATCCCGTAGGTAATAAAGATAATAGGCAAAGTTGTTTTACATCACTAAAGCTAATGATTTGTGAAAAATTTAAAACCTTTACAGTAACTCTGTAAAAAATGTTTAAAAAATGTTCTTAAATAAAAATAAATTAATAAAAAGTACCCACAAGCCCCATTGACATATAAAGAGATATACAGGCAGTCCCTGGGTTACATAAAAGATGGGTTCCATAGGATTGTTCTTAAGTTGAATTTGTCTGTAAGTCGAAACTGTATATTTTATAATTGTAGATCCAGCCAAAATTTTTTTTGCCCCAGTGACTACTGGAGTTTCATAATTTTTTGCTGTAATTGGACCAAGGATTATTAATAAAGCTTCATTACAGCTGATCATTGCAGTCTGGGACTATACTAAAGCATCCAGAGAGCTTCACCAGATGTCACAGTGGGCAGAGGGGTCCGTCTTTAACTATGGGTCATCTGTAAGACGGGTGTTCTTAAGTAGGGCACCGCCTGTATGTGAAAAAAAGTCAAAATCAATACAATACAATACAATACAATTTCCACATTTTGCATAATATTTTTAAGATATGTTTTCCTCCTTTTATCTTTTGGAATGTTTAAATTTTAGGGCTAAATGAATATATTACTGACAAAATTAAGCCTCTCTAAATTTCACCTCCATTTTGTTTTAAATACTATGCAATGCTCAAAGGGTTACAAATCTTCCTAAAAGCAGTTTTTAATAGTTTGAGGGGTGTATATTTATTGGGGAGTCATAGGGGGATTCTAATCATTTATTTTTGAAAAAAATGATCCCAAAAATTTCAATCTAAAAATTTTGGAAAAAAATTAAAATCCCTGTTTGATTTGTAAACTGTCTATTTTCATACAAGAATAAAGGGACTTTTAAAAAATGATGAAAACATAAAGTTGAGACAGGAAATGTAAGTAAGTAACGCATAATGGTGGTACAACTATCTACCTGAAAAGCAGATCATTTTGAATTTTGAAAATGAAAACTTTCTAAAAAAAAAATAGCAATTTTTTTTATTTGTTTTTAAATAAACACAAAACATATCAACAAAAAGTAACATTAACAGACAGTGTTATGAAAAAACAATCTCAAATTCAGTTTGGTAAGATACATTGTTCAAAAGTTCTAACCATATAAAGCAATACATGCAAGATTACAAAAAAGAGCCTGAGCCTCAACGTACACACTGGCTAAGTCCTCAACGGGTTAACAACGTTTGCTTGTTCAAATTCATGAACTCAAAGAAAAACAATGCAGCCAATGGATCTTGGTAATGGGAAGATCTGTGTGTTTAGCTGAACTATAAATAAGAAACCTACAGGTACCACCCTACCCCATTGTCTACATCAGGGTTCCCCAAACTACGGCACACGGGCCACATGCGCCTTCGACAGTTGGGCAGAAGCCTCCGTCCGTTCAGACAGGAGGCTATGAGGAAGATCCTGCCCGTGACTGTATAGTGCTCCATGCAACCCCAGCGCACATCGCTCCATGAACTAGGATGACGTCATCACGCGGCAGCGCACCCCTTGCTGCCCGGCCGCAGCAAGAAGATAGAAGATGCGCAGCGGGAGACTAAGGTGAGTACAGGGTTTTTATTTTTTATTAAAAAGGGCAGTGAAAAGATTGTGTTGGGGGGGGGGGCCAATAGTTAGTTATGAGGGGCAGCATAGACAATAATTAATTACAAGGGGCAGCATAGGAAATAATAAATTATGAGGGGCAGCATAGGAAATAATTAATTACGAGGGGCAGCATAGGAAATAATAAATTATGAGGGGCAGCATAGGAAATAATTAATTATGAGGGGCAGCATAGGAAATAATTAATTATGAGGGGCAGCATAGGAAATAATTAATTATGAGGGGCAGTATAGGAAATAATTAATTATGAGGGGCAGCATAGAAATAATTAATTATGAGGGGCAGCATAGGAATTAATTACAAGGGGCAGCATAGGAAATAATTAATTACGAGGGGCAGCATAGGAAATAATAAATTACGAGGGGTAGCATAGGAAATAATAAATTACAAGGGGCAGCATAGGAAATAATAAATTACGAAGGGCAGTATAGGAAATAGTTAACTATGAGGAGTAGCATAGGGAATAATAAATTATGAGCGGCAGCATAGGAAATAGTTAATTATGAGGGGCAGCATAGGAAATAATTAATTGTGAGGGGCAGCATAGGAAATAATTAAAGGTGGGGAGCAGCATATGAAATAATTAATGGTGGGGGGCAGCATAGGAAATAATAAATGGTGGAGGGCAGCATATGAAATAATTAATGGTGGAGGGCAGCATAGGAAATAATTAATGGAGGGGGGCAGCATAGGAAATAATTAATTATGAGGGGCAGCATAGGAAATAATTATTGGTGGGGGGCAGCAAAGGAAATAATTAATGGTGGGGGCAGCATATGAAATAATGGTGGAGGCAGCATAGGAAATAATTAATGGTGGGGGCATCTTAGGAAATAATGGTGGGGGTATAGGAAATAAGAAATTATGAGGGGCAGTCTAGTAATTAATGGGGGAGGCATATTCACTAATTAATGGAGAGGCGTCTCAGTATATTTAATAATTAATTGGCCCAATTAATTAATTAATTGGCCCAATATATAAAATAGTTCACAAGGGGGTGCAGTATATTAAATAATTTATTGAGGGGGGTGCCAGTGTATTATGGATGCAGTCACATGTACCGATATTTATTTTTAAACTTTAGTCTGGCCCTCCAACGGTCTGAGGGGGACAGTGAACTGCCCCCTATGTAAAAAGTTTGGGGACCACTGGTCTATATAGTGTCCCCTGTGGTATAAGTAGTGTCCCTTGTGGTCTGGAGATTATGAATGTATCCCACTTCGCACTCTTTTATTTATGACTGTTGTTTTAACAATTGGCTCAAGTCGGATCTCACCACCGAAGGGGAGGTGCCAACTTATTCTTAAAGGACATATTCAGCATTACATAACTAAGTGAAAAGAAAGGGCACATTTGCAAAGAAAACAACTTTTAAAGCCTGAGCGAGGTTTTCATTTATTCTGCCCCTGCTGTGATCATGCTTCCTGCTCCCAGACCGAGGAGTTAGGAGAGGATGAGGAGCTGGAAGATCCAGAGCACTCTCTCCTAGCCACTTGGCCAGGAGCAGGAAGTATGATCACAGTGGGGGGCAGATTAAATTAAAACCCAGTAATGTTCATTTACATATTTTTTTTAAATTATTTTCTCTGCAAACATGCCCTTTCTTTATGCACTAAAAACCGATGGTAGATGCCCTTTAAGAACCTTGGCCCTCCAGCACAATCTAGTTACAATTGATACAGTTCGGACACATAAGGATAAAGGATGTCGCTATGGGCTCACTAGTTTGTTTCTTTTCTGAGAAAAAGAAGTTAAAAATCAAATTAATATTTTCCAGACAAGCTAGACTCCAAATCTGAGAGAGATCATGATCATTTTCTGAAGAGATACAAGAAGTGAATATACAGTAGTAGCATGAAACTGAGTTCAGCCAAGGTTTGTGTGCTGTAGGCAGTGGAATAAATGGGATGATGGTATTTTTTAAGAAGATGCCAAGGCGAAGAAGTTCCTCTATCCCACAATTGGTAACAGAAAATAGGTAAGAGAGGTAAAAAATGAAAATTTTCTTTCAAAATCAAACCAATCATGAAGTTCCTAGTTTTAAACCCATATAATTTTTATCATAAAGGTTAAGAAATATAATAATAATAAAATTATTATTGTTGTGTGCATCTGCAGTAACTGTCTGCCCAGCAGTCCTCGGAAGCAAACTAGACTCAGCTAAATTGCTAATTTGGCCTTCGACATGAGTGGCTAAACTGATTACTAATCCAGTCATTAAACTTTGTGTTGTAAGCAAATGTAACAGTACAGTAGAAATATATTTCTAATGCCAAACAACAAGCCTCATTCATTGCTTGCTGAGTGTCTAAAAATATGATTAAAATGCTCCTTTGTACGCACAGTTCCATAAATATTTACACAGAGACAACATTTTTTTAATATTTGTTCTGTACATTACCAAAATGAATTTTAATTCAAATACTTTTTTATTGAAAGATTTTTCTGTTTCCCAAAGAAAGTAACAATAGTGCATAGCTAAGCATAACAGTCATACCACAGTATGAGCATATCATGGGCAGTTTCCCCACACAGGGGGTCATAGTGCAGTGACCTGGGAGCAATCGGCTTGCTGGGTGTTGTGGTGTCACGTGGCAGTATGCAGCCCTAGAGTTCCCAAGTACCACACGGACCCCTTCAGTTCTTCTGGAACACCTTTGTGCAGTGTGCAGGGTAAATAACTTCTATCACAAAGTTCAGGTGAACCAGGTACTCTTTACTGAATGTAGTGCCAGAAAACTATCACAGTCCTTTGTAATATAACAGTTGCTTAGCAGTGTATAGCTGATAGATTCACCAGTAAACCCCCTCACTCTCTCTCTCTCTCTTGGGATGGGTAGGCAAGGATTAAGGAAACAGTCTCTTGTCCAGGTTAGGAAAATGGAGGCTCCTAGCTCAATGACTTTACTGAAATCCAGGGGACTTCCACAGCTTGGCTTACCGTGGGTAATGAGGCGGTCCGGCTCGATTAACGGATCCGTCTTCTTAAGCGTAGGCAGAGAAGCCCTTGACTCAATGTTCTCTGACAAACAACTGCAGGAATGCCTTGAAGAAAATTACCAAAATTTCCTCCTGGTTGCGGAGCTGGGTTCAAAAGTTCAAAAATAGCAAACCTGAGTCTTCGACTCTAGCCACCAGGGCAGCGGCTTAAGGTAGGTTATGGATGGAGAGAGCAGGAGCAGGCCTCTCTCCTGGCTAAGGCCCAGCACACACACTACTTGAGTAGGCCCAGGGAAAAACTAACCAAACCCACCTCCTAGGGCAGTGGTGGCGAACCTATGGCACTTGTGCCAGAGGTGGCATTCGGAGCCTTTTCTGTGGGCACTCAGGCCTTCACTCCAACACAGAGTTTGCCAGCTATTACTTAAGGCTTTCTCATGTGATCCAATAGAGCCCAGGACGTGTCATGCTCAGCGCTATTTGGCTGCCAGGACTACACAAGGAGCAAGAAGGTGTGGATAGAGATGGTTTGTCATTGGAACTCCCACTCTGGGTCCCCTGATTCTTCCTCTTCAGGGCACCCTGGAGGGAAGATACAATCCAAATTTTTCCATCATCTTTCTATTGTATTGATGAACTCAGGACGCCAATACGATTAAATCAGTATAGGAAGTATAAAACAATATCAATCTGAAAATAGATGTTTTTGTGCAAACCTGTAAAACAACACAGTGCAATACATCACCTATACAGTGCAAATATAACACCTGACATCAAAGGTACAGGAAAACCCTAAAACATACCAAAGTGGCCCCTCTGGGTCACTGCAATAGTATGAGATATACCGAGAGGGTAGCGGTCATGTTCATACAGCTGACAAATCGTAAGCCCCAAATCAGGGGGTGCCGCTCACCGTCTCATGGTAAGTACAATGACTGAACATAAACACGAATAGTAAAAGAAGAAAAACACAGGTAACACATAACAGACCAGTGGTGAGGTCTGTTTTCAGATAGCATATATCAAGTACTGACTATAGTATATAGTAAGAGAATACAGTAGGAAGCCAAGGGATGTAGGTTAAAGTTCCTGTCATGGCATATGGGCACACCTGCCACACACGTGCGGGGGCGTGAGCCTTCAGAGTACCATAAGCTAAGGCCATCTCATAAGTGAACACTGTTTATTTCAGCTATTAGTTCAGCCCTAGACAGGATTAAACTGGATACAAGGAAAGAGTAGGGATTCCCATCAGTAGTAAAGCCAGTTGGGGAGATTTTGGGATCGGAGCAATTGTTGGAGTAAGTGGAATACCTCAGATCAGTAAGGGGATAGTGAAGAACAGCCCCAGAAAGTGTGTAGCAGCGTACCCTTCCACATGCAACCTCTCCAACATAAATGTGATGTACCAGGCTATATCTGGCTCAAGCAAGTCAGGAGTTTAGTACCAATGTAGCATCAGCTTCAGGGAAGCCTCAACGTGACCTACGCTCTTGAGGGCACCGTGTATTAGGCTCAGTAATTTAGTCCAGCTACTCGGGGGTAATGCCACGCCTAACTCCCTTTCCCATCTCCTCAGGGGATACGAGTATTGGAAGGACATAATTACTTTATGCCTTTCTTTGTGTTAGTGTGCTTAACCCCTTAACGCTGTGCGCCATAGCTCTACGGCGCAGAGGTGTAGGGAATGTGTGAAGAGGGCTCACGGGCTGAGTCCTCTTCATACAAGGGTGGGGGTTGTTGCATATTGCAGCAAACGCCCACCGCTAATAACTGCGGTCAGTGCTTGCACCGATCGCGGCTATTAACCCTTTCATTGCCGCCGGCAAAGTTACCAGCGGCATTTAAAAGACGGTGGCGCGGGGGCACCGCCATCTTTATTACGATCGTCGCTCCCCTGAACGTCATCGGGGGCGGCGATTGGTTTCCATGGTAGCCTCGGGTCTTCATTTGACCCGAGGCTACTTGGCTTCTGCAGATTCGTTACAATGAGCCAGTGGCTCATTGTAATGAATGAGCTGCAAAAATGCCATATACTGCAATACAGTAGTATTGCAGTATATGGTAGGAGCGATCTGACCATCTAGGGTTAATGTACCCTAGATGGTCTAAGAAATAGTGAAAGAAAAAAAAAGTTTAAAAAATAAATAAATAAAAAAATTTATAAAATATTAAAAATTCAAATCACCACCCCCCTTTCCCTAGAACTGATATAAAACATAATAAACAATAAAAATCACCGACACATTAGGTATCTCCGCGTCCCAAACTGCCTGATCTATCAAAATATAAAAACGGTTGCAGCCGGCGGTGATCTCCGACACAGGAAATGGCACCCAAATGACTTTGACACCTTTTACATCACATAATATCATAATATCATGACATACTAACAAAAACCTTAAAAGGCTGCAGTTCACAACACAACCACTGAGTGTCCACACGTTGCCACGTTCAATATACCCCCTTGTGACACAATACCAAAATATTATAACTTCATAACACCCCTTCTCTTTTTTTGTATGGAACAATGGGTGGGATTTATCATGGCTCCCCCCATGGCAGGGCACGGAGTGGGACTTCCCACGGCATGCAGTGGGCCGCGTGGGGGCGGATACACATTAAAGGGGTTGTCCGACAGTAAGGAGAAATAGAGAAACAGAAAGCCTTGCAGCAGGAGCCTGGAAACTGGAGGAGGAAAATGCAACACACTTGTAATGTAAATCTCCAACATGCCTGGTACAACAAAAATCAATTGGGACTTGCACCAAAAAGGAACATGTTTTTGTGAAATGCTGATGCGAAAGTGGCCATGACCCATTTTCTGATACAGTGTATCAAATTTCATGGACTTGATTAAAGTAAATTTAAAAGATACAATTTTGGCTACAAGAGGGGAAAATCAAGTGCTTGTTGTTGCAAATTAGACTCATAGCAACATGATAAGCTCTTGAGCCCTCTCTAGTGGCTGGAGGTAGCCAGTATGTTACGCACTAAATCTATATCAATGTAGCGGATGCAGTTGTCATGCCAAATAATACATAGGATCTGCAGACAAAGCATGAATACAGAAGATTCTCCTTGCCTGACTTTCTTCAGAACTGCTTATATGGCATACAGAAAAATGTAATCCAACTCTTTTTTCAGTTTTTTTTAATACTCAGTGATCTGCAACCACTGGACCATATATGCCTTGTAAAAACCTAGGTTTAAAGTGTCAGTGTCTCATGACAGTAACATTAACCACATTGTCCACAAAGAATAAGGCTCCCCCTTGGTAAGCCCACCAGGCCATTTACTCCATTACAATGTGTTTGTGCTGGGATTCACTGTCAATAAAATGTAGAATTCCTGCTGCTGATTAAATATCTGCAAAGCTTCATTTCATGTTCTGAAGCATCTCAAGCTAAATTTATGTCACATTTCAGCTCCACGTGGACGGGAGCCATCTCTGAACGGATGTGCATTTAATCTGGCAGCAAGAGAATGACTGGCATTCAATACAACTGCCAGGACGTTGGCATATCATTAATAGGACAACCTGCTACAATGAAAGCCTTCCACACCTACCAGATGTGCGGCTGGAAACCTTGCCAAGATTTGACACAATGCTGTGATGCAATGCACTATATAACCCAGTACTGGCCATTGCCATCAGTATTTATGAATGTCATTTCTCACTGGCAATTTTCTTTTTTTTCTATGTCTTTCTATCAGGCTGTGTAAGCAAATGAATATTCCAGAAAAGTTCTATAACTTGTGTCTGTATGGAGGCCAGAGCAAACAGTTCTGTCGTATCAGCTATGATTGATTACACCTCTATGGTAATAAAATGATCGGCTACAATCAATCAAAAACCATTAAAATATTACTGCACATTCTAGGTATTGATTTCCAATAGGTAATGTGGTAATGTGACATGTTTTAGGGTTGTTAAAAAAGTTAAGAATGGAGGTTTTTATGTCATCCGTTATGTTCCGTTTAGGCAGAGATGCGTTTTTTGGACAGAAAAGATTATGAAGGCTGCAGTACTTTTCCTCCATTTTCAAAAAAACCCATGGATAACAGATCCATGGCAAACTGTCCATAAAAGATTGCATAAAAGGTAAAAAAGACATCTATAGATTACATCTATGAGGGATCCCCAACACTTGGGTTAATGTGTATGTGCTCATTTTTCCCTTTTGAAGCCATTGTCACAGGTCATTTGTTGTTCATTTCCCTGGCCTCAGTGCACACTGCATTGAGGGCTTGTTTGCCCTTTTCCAAGATGTCCTCTCGGCAGCCTCAGGGCACCAATGCACATGTGCAGGTTGGATCCACAGAGGCTAAGATTGTATCAGCTGTGGACCAGAAGCTCCCACCAAGAAAGTTCTCTCCAGAGCCTTTTGGGTAATTTTAACCCCTTCTTTACACGCCAGTCTTTGAACTTGTACATTTTATGATTACACTTTGTACTGTATAATTGTACAGCGAACAACATTGTTAAATACATGTATTTGAAACCGATGCACTTTATCTTTGAATGTATTTTTTATATATATTTTTGTACAATGATGAATAACACAATATTGCACAGGCACTTTAAGACACGCCTCTTTATGCTAATCACTTACTATGTTTTGCTATATATATCCAATGTGGTTCACTTGTCTGTTGCTTGATGAAGGTGTCACACACCGAAACGTCGCCACTTGTTCAATAAAGTTCACCTTTTATTTTGAAATTTGAACCATGGAGTGCTGCCCGCTTTTTACTTTATTTAGATAGATAGATAGAAAGAAAGATATAGAAGCTATAGATCGATGTATTGAAAGTGAAAGTAAAGTGTCTGTTACCGTAACTGTTACTGTTTTATTTACCATCTGTTATCTGTTATCTTTTTGTAACAGAGGTAAATAAATGTAAATCCTGATGGTAGTGTGAACTTAGCCTAAAATGCATAGCATTTCAATAGTTTCTACTGTGAATACTTCCACTATAGTCCCCTCTAAGGGTTGTTCAGTCATCATTGAGCAATTATCAGAACATTAACACATAATTCATTTTACTTAGAACTCATGAGCAGATTTCGCTGTTATTCTTCTAGTGGAGAAAAGTGGAAGTACAATCTGTCTCAGCGACTTTTTATTCCTCACTGTCTGATGAATAATTCAGTTACAGGTTTTGTAGCCATTGTACAGGAATGATTTCCCATCTCATACCGACCATAGAGGGGTTGATAGATATCATCTAATAACTGTTGTGCAAGTGATTACGCTTGTCAGTTTTCCGCCCAGCATGTAAATTTAGAGTTAATATAATGTAGACAAATAACAGAGGTAGACAAGTAAACACTGAATGTGTACTAGGGTTTAGTATATGATCCATGAATTATCATTCTGGGGGAAGGACAGGAACACACATATGAGATAAGTGACTATATTAACCTTTTGCAGAACATCATTTACACTTCACAAGCTGCTAAGATATATATATATATATATATATATATATATATATATATATATATATGTATATATATATATATATACTCTAGTTAGATATATGGATATATAGGAAATCATTTATCAATATAAACAGTTTAGAAGATAAGTGACAGAAAGAAAGATTAGTATAAACAAAATTAAGAGTAAAGAAGGTAAATAGAGAAATGGAAAGATAGATAGATAGACAATAAAGGGTTGGCATCAAGTTCTTTTGTATTTCATATCTGCAGTCACATCTTATTGGCACACATCCAGCCTTATTATAATTGCGGTTCACTTGTGGTCATTATCCGTTTTTTGTGTGGCTAATATGTACATGTTGCCGATTTCCACCATAGGTTATTGCCCAGATCATCTGGTCCAGGGGTAGGGAACCTATGGCTCAGGAGCCAGATATGGCTCTTTTGATGGCTGCATCTGTCTCTCAGAAAGATCTTTAATAAATAGTGATTACTGCTGTGTGTCTTAAACTGATCACAGGACACATCTACATCTACGTCTTTTGTGCGACCCAGGCGCCATCACTGCCATCGTCTAAGCCTGGGTCAAAGAGAAGAGCGTGGGATTGATGAGGAGCTGGGGCTACCTATCTACTGGAGGGCGTGTGCTGGGGCTACTTATTTACTGGGAGGTGTGTGCTGGGGCTACCTAACTACTGGGAGGCATGTGCATAGTGCACGCCTCTTACGGAATAACATTTTAAAATATGTGGCGTTCATGGCTCTCTCAGCCAAAAAGGTTCCTGACCCCTGATCTGGTCCATACTGCAGGGTGACTACTAACATATATATTATCATCACACATATGTTTACTTGCTTATGGTTCCAGCGATGTGATCCCCTCTATACAATTTTATTTTTTGGTCTATTGACATGAGCTGGTGTCGGCCTTTTGATTGACAGTCGTTCTGCCCATAGACGTAAACTTTGCCGATCCGCACACTTGCGGTGCCACTTCCGATTTGCGTTTAACCATGCGTGCCAGTTCAGTGCGGTGGTGTATACGGCTATTACTAGCTCTTCTTTTAATATAGGGTGGTGAGACGATGGAGGCTTTGTTTATGGCTTGTTAGCTATGCATGTTTTATGATATATGGAATTTTTGGCTTTTATTACGTCAATGTTCACACACATCAATGGATGATCACAATATATGCTAAAAAAAATATATATATATACGTACATACCATGTTGAGACACATGCACTTTAATCTAATGATGTATCTATTTGATATTTGTATTTTAGTACATTTTATGAGCATTATGATTGTTTGAACTTTGCACATTGCTTGAACTTTGCACTTTGTATTAGTCAATAATGATCACGTGACCTCCTCCATTTTGTTTATATATCTGTACACAATCATGGATATTCAGCTTGAGAAAGGCTCACTGTTTGGAGCCGAAATGTTGCTTCATCACATGGAATAAATCCACTAAGGTATTTTTCACTACAATCTGGTGTGCTGCCTTTTTTTAATTTGTCTCTAAAACTGAAGGACCTGATGCCAGGCCCTCACCCGATTTTTATTTTGTTTACTCCTTGTGTGTTTTGATAGTGCTGCTTGGATATTTTCTTATTGTAGATAGATAGATTGATATAGATAAATAGCTTAGATATAAGATGTCAATATAAGTAGTTCAGAGGACAGTCAGACAAATGATTTACAGCTACACAATAAATAGAAAGAAGGTGTTAAGTGTATATGTGTCTGTATAGTGCATGTGATACTATGTATAGTGTGTAATGTTTATACACCTTAGTCAGCATCTCCAGGCTGTACTCAGCATTCAGTAGCAGTGACTAACAGTTGTATCTCCCCCTTTGCCCGTGCTGTGTGCCAGTTCCATATGCCATAAACTGAATTGCATTCTGACGTATTCATGTGCCATCCGCTCCATAGAGAAGCAGAATAGGCTCATTGTGGGCCGAGTGTAGGGAGTAATTGATGCCAGATCTCTATGAATGGGAGAGGAGAATACTCCGGCAGGCAGGTTACACACAAGTGCTGCTTCACAATGGACTTCATTTATCACTAACACAAGCAAGCTCATTACATAGAGGAGCCAGCACTGCCACCACTGCTGCCCTGGCAAATACCCCCACACTCATAGGGGGTAGATGGATAGTGATTGCTGGAAAGATAGATTGATAGATAAAGAGATAGATGGAATCATAAAGTGGTGTATATTTAGCCTGCATGCCAGGAAAGCTTCCAGTGTAGATGCCCATAGGGTTACATAAACCAGACCGTGCCCCCTGCCCTCCATTTATGTCCACCCATACTCCATTTGCAAGCAGTTTTCTATTCTTTGTATAGACCAATAATTTTCTTTTATGACAAATTAGTTATTAAAACCTATATTATAGAAGTCTAAAAAGCTAATTCTTGTGAAATTTAACCTTATACACAATCGCAGCTTGACTTTATCTTCATAAACCCTTGTACCTAAGTGCAAGTGATTCTATAGGCTGTAAGTAAAACATTACACTATGATATAAATGAGTGGTCACCAAAGTGTCTATCCCTGCTGTGCCTCCAGCAGAGTAGCTGTTAATATCCATTCACATGTGGGAAAGTGTCATTTTGGAAAAGCTTCTCCCCTTCTAATCCTCTCCCAACCATTAATCAAAATGAAGAGAGAATAAAATATGTCCCTTTGCCATATCTACCTCTTAATCCTGCTGCATTACACAATGCTCCTATTAATCCCCACCCCAGGCAAATGCCATTTGTGACCTACTAGATTCGTTTTACATTCTTTAAATACAGTATAATTTGGGGATTGACAGACATAGGGGTGGGGGGGGATAAGTGGTCCAGACAGAGAGGCATTACCATGGTGAGAGATGTTTTCATGGAAAACTATGTACTTAGAAGTTTACTGTGAAGCTTTTAAGATAACAATATCAGTCCATAAAGGGTCTCCAGGTCTGATCAGAGGAGTCCCCTCATTTTGTTACTCTTACATGGGAAGATGACATCAGCAGTGGTGACACTGAGGTGGCCTCTGGCAGCACAAGTCTGCGCACCCCCCTCATTCACAGTCACTGATCAATAAAAGCAGGACTCTAGTGCCTGGCAACATACGCCTCCTGTCCCCCTCCCAGCCGTCAAGTGCCCCTCTTGTGTCCTCCCTACATAATAGAAGAGCCTAAAAACACAATGCAGGGGAGAAATAACAAATGGCTCCAGCAACATTCAAAGAACATTTTTTGCATCTTTTGCCAATTATGAGCAAGATTTACATTCATGGCCTGTGCAGAACAATAAGACATCAATGGGATGTACAGAAGTTGCTCCACCTTTTATGGCTCGAAAACTTTCAAAAACTCAACGGGAGCTCCAACAAATGCAGTATTCCACGCTAAAATAAAGCTAGTAGATAGATAGATAGATAGATAGATAGATAGATAGATTATATTCTGTAGGGAAAAATATTTTAGATAACTTTTATAAAGTAATCCCTACCTTACATGATAAGGAGATGATAGATAGGAAGATATAGAGATAGAATACTAAATATAGATATATACTCTGTATGACATAATAGGGAGATATATACTGTACATAACAAGTTATATAGATAACAAGATATGTAGCCTGATATAGATAAAAATATTATAGAATGTACTTCTATAAAAAGATTTCTACTATATCTAAAATGATAAAGAGGTGATACATATATAGATGATAGATAGCTACTGTACATACAGTAATATGATTGATGACTAGGCAGAAATGTAAGTGCTAAATAATATAAATATATATATATATATATGTGTATATATATATATATATATATATATATATATATATATATATATATATATTATATATATTCTGTACCTAACATGATGGGTAGAAAAGAAGATAGATACTATGGTAGGTAGATAGAGTGTATAACATGATAGATGGATGGAGATAGAAATTAATTATAGACGTATGCGGTACATACGATGATAGGTAAGTAGATACAGTATATAACACGATAGCAAGCATCCTGCCTATTGTGTCTTTATACTGGGCTGGCATGTCTCCTAAATTTTCTCCTTGTGACCCCGGGCCCAAGTTCTACAGGGATCATTTTGTTGTACAGGTTAACCAATTGAATTCCAATCAGAATGTCCTTTCCATCTCCTTAGCCCCGTGTACCATGTATCACAATGCTGCTATATTGCCCTTTTTCAGAAGTCCTATTCTTTTTCTTTGTGTGGTGTGTAATTGTAGCAGAGACATAAAGCAGCCTTTCTCTTTGCCTCTATAGATACACATATACAAGGGCACTAAAAGCCCCCGTTCTATTCAGTGATCCCCCAATTGTTCTGCTGACCTTTCCTCTGCAGTCCCCAGCCTTACTCCTTGGGCAGTGGATGTGGTGGAAGCAGATGGCTACTGATTGGGTGAGCTTTGTTGTGAAGATGCTGAATACTTTCTGGAATAGGACTTTATCATGCTTCATTGGGCAGAGGAACAAGGGGATGAGATTTATGAGTGCCAAAAATAAATCTTTCTTTTCAAGTTCTACCCATTCACTGCTCAGTGTAATTTCTAGCAATTTCTGGGTATGTCTTCCCACTGTATGTGCAGAAGTGAAAAAGTTATTGTACCTACAGTCAACTTTCTAAGTACAGGCAGAGCACAGTTAAGTCCATCAGTGTAGTAGAGGTGAGTTTGTAACCGGTACCAGTGTGGTTTTGCCCAGACTGCAGGTAAAGCTATGGCTCGGTTTCCATTGAATGTTGCCAAAGCTATATCCCAGCTTAACTTCCATATAGATACATAAATATGTGTTTAAAAATAGAAATACTGCACAGTAAACAAATTCTGGACATTTTCATTTAAAAAGATATAGTAACTGGCTAAAGTACATTAATTAATAACATACATTTGAGGCAAAGCTATATGTAAACCTATGACAAATGCATCATGTATCTGATTAATAAAAGTCACCTATAAAATGTGGAAACAATTTCTGACCCACATACTACATAAAGCACCTAGCATCATACTGTACTGTGTCACAATAGACAGGGGAAATAATACACATACAATACAGCTGAAAGAGTTAAGCAAATTCAACACTGCTACATCGGCTGCAGTTAATTTCTCCTGACTTCCATGTCTGGGCTGGATGGATGTGTTTCTCTTTAATTATGTAGGGACTGTAAAGCAAATATTGATTTCATATTATCATAAATGCCAATTAAGGCAATAGTAATTATGTGTGCACTTTTCATTCGTGGCTTCCCTGTCACTGATTTCTAGCTTGAAGCTATACTTCTTAGGAGGGGAGCCCAATTTATCAGCACTGATCAGACCGCTTCAGATCTTGTTGTATCACGGTGCTGTAGTCAGCCTCTGCCCTATAGCCCACAGTAACAAGGTCGAAACAGAATTATTCTGGAAATATTAGTCTGGTATTTATGGTACAGTTTTATAGATTTACAGTAATTGTCAATGCAAATTTTAGAGAAAATATGTGTTTCTTACAGAAAATTTCAATTATTCTTAACTGATTACATCTAATCTCTTTGTTTAATCTATTATTATTATTGTTATTATTATTATTACTAAGCCATCATCAGTAACAGTCATTTCCAGGATTGGATCCTGTGCCTCACTTGTCAGGGATATTTATTAAATGAACAAATCTGTTCCTAATGAGACTCTCAGATATGTCTATTATCAGCCATGTAGGGACTATTGATTTCGGTGACAATGTGCTAAGGTCATTATGAGGAACACACACTTCCATATGCTGCATACAAATCGGGCCAGAATGCAATGCAGAGACAATACATTGGTGAAGGGCTTGGCTAATCGCAGATGAAGACTTTCAGTGTCTGTGAGGCTAAGTTCACACTAACATTCAATCCTCTGTTCTATCCTCCATTAAAAAAGTAAAGAACCGAGGTTTAACCTATCAGATAAAAATCCCATTGACATCAATGTAAATTTTATGGCATGCGTTATGTTACATTTAGGCAGGTATCCTTTATACATCTGCTTTTTTGATGAAAATATGATGGTGGCTGCATTACTTTTTCTCAGTTTGAAAAAAACACATGGATAATGGATACTTGCCAAATGGACCATAATGGATGACATAAAATTTACATTGATGCCAACGGGATTTTTAGCCGATATGTTAAACCTCCTTTTACTTTTTTTAACGGAAGTAAGGAACGGATGTTTGAATAGTAGTGTGAAAGGGTATAGGATATTCCAGGGATGGATTTTCATGGCTGCCATTTTCTGTGCCCTTGTGAACAGCCACAACACTGGCAGAGCTATTGGTAGCAATGATTTTCTGATATCTAATGATAATGGTGTTTTATCACAAAAATAAATTTTAGGGCTTACATACTTCTTGCCATAATAAAATACATATATACTATTAACATTGTACCACACTTATAAACAATACTACAATATGATACACAAATACAGAACTTACAAATACAGAGTTGACCAGACAGGAATCATGGCCTCCTTCTGCACTCCCAACCACAACACATTCTTGGTTGCCTGAATGAGTGAGGAGGTGTGGACAGGGATAGTTATCATTGTAGTGCCTACTGAGATCTCCCCAATCGTTCCTGTCATCCTGAATGGATTCTACAATGAAAATCAAAATTTCCCCTTATTCTTTCAACCTAATAGCATATTCAGTGTGCTTATACGAATTAAAGCTGAGGCACAGCAGTTATAAATAAACCACCGCTTAAATTGCCATGTTGGCAATAAGTGATGGTTCACCATTACTGCTCTATGATAAAAGCCAGGGGCTCATGAATACGCCGGACCGCTTTGAGAGTGGTCCGGCGTTTGTAATGTACAGCGTAGCAGAGGTTTCCGATAATGCTATCATTGTAACACTGCTGTGTTTGTTACTCTTTTTCTGGGTGACAGGTCCTCTTTAACTGAATATTACCAGAATGTCAAAGGGAACTTGTCACCTCAAACATCGATACTAAGCCTTACACAATACCTTACAAAGCGCTGTAGACATTCCAATGTTTTTTAACCATTTTTTATACATTTACAATGTTTTAAAAACAACTTTTATTCATATTCCTTTGATGAATAAAAGTCATTTTTAAAGTACTTCAGATACATACAAAAACTGATGACAGGTTCCCTTTTCCACAATACACAGCATCAATACACAGCATAGAAAGAATTCATACACTCTCTGCCACTGATTGGACAGTGTAAGAGAAGATTAACACATGTCTCCAGCCCAAGCTCTTCCTCTCTGAAAAAAAAGACATTATAATGGTCAGATACTGGGACTGATATCTCCGCAACTGTGGGGGCTAGAGGGAAAATTCAAAGCGCCCCTGAATCTGTGTAGCAGACCCTACAGAATATTGCCAGATGGGGCACACACCAGTATGTCAGTGTACTTGGTTTACAATCCTTCAGCCTAGTGGTAGATTTCCTTTAAGCTGTTTCTTCTGTCTCTTAGCTCTAATAACACAGGAGGTTTACCTGTTACTGATATCACATCAAGATAATGAGATAAGCTGTGCCAAGTGACAATCACAGCTCTACAAAAGTACTTCTGTATCCTCAATAAATACAAATGGAAGAACCATAGTTACGTTTTTTAAATTTGATCTGATCTGGGGAGAACGATTTGTATTGCCAACATTATATATGCAAAGTTAAAAGTTTCCTCAAACTGTCAGGAAAATGTATTCTGTAGTTGAATGAATCTGAATTTGTCTCAATGTGACTGCCATGTTTCTTTCTCAGTCGGATCTCTAAATAAATAAGTAACAGTTTAACTGTCTACTTCTAAACTACTAATACATTTTTGTATCCAATATGTCTACTTCTACTTAACAATCAATTACAGAATTGATATTTTTTGTATTCACCCCCAAATAAGTTTGTTTCAAATTTTTATTGAAAAAGCACAGCCATTCCAAAAAGGCATCACTCAATTGTTTTTAATCCTGCAAAAAATAAGCCCCCAGATGGTAAAATTACAATTTACAATCAAACATTTAATAGCTTACAAAATGCACCAATGAGGAACCCTGTATGAGGCTACTTCAGGATAAACACATGGTTTCGCTGTAATGTAGCATCTATTAGGGAAAAGGTAACAGAATTGAACAGATAGAAATTCCCCTTATTCATGGAGTTAGCAGTAAAATAGTGCAGAATTTGGCGCACTCTATGCTTTCTGCATAGCATAGATAACAGGGTCCGACTGGCCCACTGATTGTCCCTGACATTTGCTGACTAAGACCCGTTCCGCACTTTAGAGTGTGATGCGCTGAACTCCATCACACTCGCAACGCGTGCGGCCTGGATCTCCCGGCCCGAATGCTGCAAACCGGAAATGAACTTAGCATATTATGAACCGGAAATGAACCCAGCAGCGGGCTGGGAGATCCAGGCAGAACACGCTGTGAGTGTGATGCGAGTTCAGCACATCACACTCGCAAGTGTGGAACGGACCTAAGAGTTGAAATCAAAGATGTTGCAGAGAGCTTCCCACAACATGATTAAGTCGCTATGCTGCTACTTTCTTCAGGCCAGCAGGTACAATATGATGACATCATCTCCTGCTGGCTTCACAGCCCCACACAGCAGCAGAGAGAGGAGAGCTGCTGGGGGATGTGGAAAGGTGAGTATCTATTATTTAATATGTTATAACTAACTGTAAAGAGGAGAGGGGGCAAAAAGATGGGGGGAGATGTGGGCCACAATAAGAGGTGAGCACTATATGAGGTGGAGAAATGAGAGAAGAACTTCAGTATGAAGGGGAGATACAAGGGGTTCCACATTGAGGGAGGGAGATACAAGGGAGCCACAATATGAAAAGGAGATAAGAGGGGACACAATATGAGGGGAAGATAAGAGGGTGTCTACAATATGAGGGGAAGATGAGAGGGGCCTCAATAATAGCCGCTTTACAAAATTGACATATTAGGGCAATAAAGGTTTCAAAAAGATAGCGGGGACATACGAATTAGCTCTAAAAAGGGCTATCCTCACGTCCCATACATGCACTTGCCACCCGTTCCACCTTTATAGGTAGAATCGTGGGTGTAGGTTCCCTTTAATACATGCCTTCTCTTTCCAATAACTGGCAGAAAAGGCAAAGTAAAACTTTGGGCCCAACAATTATCATCCACAGGGATGTTAGTTATTTTCCAAATGTGAGGGCAAATTTATCATGCCATGTGTGCCATTTGTAGGGCATCAAAAAGACGCAATTCCTGGCACACGGCCATTAATTGTAACTTTTAGGGGTTTTATACCATTTTTTTAAAGATTGGACATGGAGAGGCAGACCAGGGGGAGAATGCTCCAGCCCACAGGTATTATTGTGGAAATCTACAGCAGGTCTCATCTGGGTGCTGTGCCAGATTTCATAAAAAGTCTGAACCTATTATTAAATACGGCATCCTGAGTGCCTTCGAATATTAAGACTGAGTCTTTCATTCAATTGATATATCTTCCCCCGTTTTATGATATTATATGCACTGTGCTGTTTTTAAAGAGCTAGAAAGTGGTTAGATACAGGCTAGAACATCTCAGGATGCCCTTCTCTAGTCCATCTTATTGTGTTGAAGAGAGGTGCTTCCTGTCTCATTCATGATTTGTATCTATTACAAAGTCTCCATTACTAACATCAAAATCTGTGGCTATTCATTGAATGAAAGAATGTCCCTTCTTTCAGTGGAAGAAGTTGGTAAATGCGTCTCTACCACTTGAAAGGAGAGCTTACCTAAACAGATATTGCCCTGACCAGTTTTGAAGGGTGCAGTGAAGCCTTAAAGAATCCCCCTCAGACTTACTATTCATTATTTTAGACTACAACCCGTAGCGGCCCCTGACCATTGAAGAGTTAACAGAAGCCCATCTCACTACTACTTCAACGATTTGCTCTTATAAAGCTCATGTGCTTCCTTTTTTACGTACTAGGCCAATTTCAGAACTGTCTTCCTAAGCTTTACTACGTTTGTATTTTATTTTACTACATTTGTATTTTGGTGTCATGCGGCGTTCTTTGCTACGCATTTACCCAACCTGGATGCTCCACTCCCCCGACCCATGTGCATCCAATGTGTTGGTCCAGCACGTTCACGGTTTGGTGAGACATGGCGGCCTCATGACACCGGGACCCTGTCAAATCAAAGTCAATAAGGGTCTTAAGCTAGTCAAATTTTGTGCTAGCTCAAAGCCCCATATAGATTGTCTACATAAGGTGTCACACTTGTGTCATGTTTTTTGTGCCCTGACAGCAATGCATATTGGTTGAAGAAGTACTTTTTTTGCCTAATCCACAATAGTTTTTTTTTTTCCTTTTATTCCTCCTATACATTTAACTGGTGAAGGTTTGCTGGATAGAAGTGTGTGCTGTACTTTTAGGAGCCATTATTCTGAGCTGTCTACTGATGGGTGTTTTTGGTTTGGCAAATATGAGCTAACTTGCAAATTTGCCTCCCCCTTGATAAAGACATTAGTAGCTAGGATCATTGGGTTCAAAAATTCTGAATGAAGCTTACTTTCCCTGGATGAAGTTTTTATATTACAGTCTATTCTCTTCACCCTTTTTAATAATTGGTGACTACCAAATCAATTCAATAATATTGGATTACCATATGGAGGATTGTGCAAACAATGGAGAGGGGAGGTTTAAAGGAGTTGTAGGAAAACATGTACATAGCAACTTCCATCACCATCGGCCTCTATTATATAAAGAATCTGCAGTCATGGTTGCTCAAAAAGTGCACTCATGCTAGAGGTGCATACAGGTAACAGTCCAAGGCAGTATCGATAGCAGAGGCCAGCAGTGATGGGAAGTGCCATGCTGGAGTGCAACATATGAAAGAGGTAAGCATAAATATTTTCATATATTTTACAATTAGGAAAAGAATTATAGATATACCAAATTTATTATATGTCATATGCCATTTCACAAATTGACGAAACTGCAGTTAAAAATTATTTTGTGCCCTTTGTCTGTAATGGCATAGTATACAAAATAACCAGTTCTCTTTGTGTTTAAGTGTTCAATTATCTTTCTAACATTGTTGCCATTCATTGTGTATCTTATACCTTATTACAAATAATTCCAATTTTACTACCCTAAGTAAAAAGAATATGTTTATACCAAAAGTTTGGTTCTGGACGGTTGAAATATCCTTCAGTGTGAAATCATGTTTCTAGATCAGTAATTGAAAATGCCACTTTTGCATTTTTAATTTACTAAAGTTAAAAATATTAATTATTTCAACAAAGCAGCAATACAATTTTCCAAAGATGAAAAGACAAAAAGCATTTATACTGTGGGAATATCTTTTAATTTCTTAACATGTCCCAGTTAAAAAAAAAAAAAAAATCATAATAATCTAATTTTTCATTATATTATGACAAAATCTTGTCATGTCACATCACATCCATGTCTTCCCTTTTTTGGTTGCCCTCTAATACATTATTGCTTTCTTTATCTTTCCTATGTCATTATCATCCTTTGAAGACCCTGAGGATATCCAGCATTGCCACACAGGGGTTAATATTGTCACAAGCCAATGAAGAGTCTTAACAATGACCACAGTCAAATAATAAACAAGTAAAGTGCCCACAGCTATCTGTCAGCACCAAGTGTTAACCCTTCCATTGCTGCAGGCTGTAGCCTTTACTCACCTCTGACAGTAAAGGGGTTAAGTGCACATGGCAAAGGTCACTGCCCTCTCAATTCTTCCTCTTTTGGAGAAGAACAGGTTGGAAAGCTTGACATGTTTGTGAAAAATAATTTTTCTCAGCGGATGTACTGATGGCATGTGCTTCCTCCACCAACAGAGTGTGCCAATTAGCCATATTTGCATGTGCTGGTGCCCAGGAAGGATACACAATGAAGAATGCCCAGAATCAATGAAGCCAGTGAGGCTATTTAGTCTGCTCATCCTGTGTGAGTTCTCTTACAGAAGAGAGTGCTTGAATTGTCAGCTGAACAATAGGGACACTTTGATCTTCATAGTAATACTAAATGATCAGATCTCCCACTACTTGTAAGAAGAGCTCTAACTGCAATCATTTATGAGGACTATCCCCACCAGAGCTTCAATGACATGCCATCACTGACTGATCATTGCAGCTAGTCTTCTAGGTGGCATCTACATAACAAGGCATAGGGGAAATGGACTACACTCAGATCCGGGTCACTTACTGCTTGCTGGGACTTGTAGTACTATATGAATTATATATAACCATAGAGAAAAAGCTAGTGCATTAATTCAGTAACGTGCATTCATGAAATCTCAAATCTGCTGAGCATTCCAGCCATTGTGTCAAAGAATACATTCTGTTTACATATTTTAGTGGGATACATTGTAGATATTTATTATTTAAACAGAATGGATTATAATTAACAATATATGTCTATGCAGAAATTCCGATCTGAAATCAATAAGAAATAATATACAGATGTGTCAGAGTTAAAGTTGCCAAATGTAGCGGAGTTGGGTCTGTTAATCCTGCTAATATAATTGTGTTACACGCTGCACAATACAGACAGTAAGTGCATCACATGCATCACATTACACAACATTAGAATAAAATACAATGGATAGTGCATTCACATTCAACTTATATATAGAATTGTTATGTGAAATGTAGCAGTTTTTCATTTCCTTAACAAATATCATCTCTATAACAATAATAATGATCTGTGTACAATCCTTTAGTATTTCTTGATACAATGCGTTGTTATTGAAGCCTTTATCTGAAAGGTACAATAAGTAAAAGGCAACTAATAAGACTTCCACATATACGTGTGAACCTGCAATAAGGGATTGCCATGCATGACTGCTTCCTTTCGGGGGACAAGTCCTCTCAGTATCCATTAATAGGACCATTCAGTAGTCATCGCAGGAGTCATTTGCTGCATTTAGATCACTGATAGAATCAGGATCGAGTAACCTAGCAATAGTCCCCTATAATTCATAGGTATTATTGTATCATATCGTGTGTGAACAATAGCTGATCGCACATACAGTGTAATGTTATCTTGTACTGACTTAATTTTTATGTAGATTGTGACTCTATTGTGACGCTTTATTTCTTTATTTAACTCTTTGTTACCCACAATCACTGCGATTTAGGTATTAAATATGAAGCTTGTTTGAAATCTAGAATTTCTTTTATTTACAGTGATCATATACAAACTATATTTATATGGTCGGAGATTGTGAGGTGGATAAATGCTGTTTAGGACAATAGGAATTCTTAAAGACACAGCATTTCTAAAGTTTATAGATTACGTTTATAAGTAGTCTGTCCAAATCATTCAGCAAGAATAGTGACCTCGGAGAGGTGGACATCACAGTCATGTCATGATTATCTCGAATATACACACACATAAGCCCGTGACTTGATCTATTGGTATAAACTACCTACAATTAAGCTTTAAGAACCCTTGACAATAACCGGGGGAGATAGACATCTACAATACATGAAAGTGGACCACTACCTGACAGCAGAAGACTGGGAGGCACCAAAAATTTTCCCTGTGCACAACTTCTATTTCCCAGCACTTAGTAAATTTATATGATCTTCCCTTTAATGACCTTGAAAATGAGGCCCCGTCTAATTTAAGGTTTAATAAAGAAGATGTGTGAGGGCTGTGGGTCAACACAAACCTGGCCCCCAAAGGCTACCAGTGATGTCTTCTAATTTCCTCCAAAGTACATACAGAGATCTAATGGCCTCATTCCATTAGAGAAAAGAGGGGCTAAGAGATAATACATTAACATAAGATTACACTTGAGAAAACTTGATGTGAGTTCATTTGAAGCCAAGATAAAACTATAAAATAATCATCAAGTTAGTCTTCTTGTGACCTAAATCTCCTTTCACTAACCGAAAACGTTACATTTGTGATTGGTTTTCATTGTAATTGATGTAGATAGCAAATATTACAAGAATGTGGTGACACTGGGACCTACCTCAAAGTACACAATGTTAATAGTAGATTAGCAGACATTCTCACAATAGACAACTGTATGTACATAATAACCTATACATTTATATAAAAACACGCATGTGTATATATAGTCCACATAGTGAATAGAAGTTTTTATAATTAACTTTATTGATGAACTCTATATCTTTGTATAACATATACTGCACTTGGAAGGTTGCTTTTGTTTTGTGAATGTAAAGTTCATATTGTTTCGAGAAGTGGTTACCTGAAGAAGAAAGATATATAGTACTGTCTACTATTATATATATATTTAATAGCTAAAACGATCTAGCTTTGTAGAACATGAGATTCGCAGTGAGTGGCCAGTCCACTCTTTCCAATGCATTGCTATGGATAACAGGCTACTGGTCATTCCAGGTTGCCAGCCATCGCTGCAGGCGAGCAGGAGAGAGACTGGCATGCCTAGAAAGAGTTAAAGGGAGGGGAATGGGCTGTCACGCGTCATTGGGCAGATTATGTGCAGCAAACAAAAAGTGTGTGTCTGTGTGCCAGTCAGTCACTGCGTCGCCTCCATCTGCACAAGTCCTTGTCTTCCTCTTTTTTGGTTTTCTGATTGTATTTACTCCTTCCCACCCCCTCCCATTCATCTGATCCTCGATCTATATCCATCTACATAGAGCAAGGGAAGCAGCAGCAGCAGCATCTCTCCCTGGACATGGAAATACTACATTGATAGAACAGATCTTGGGGGCTCCAGAAAAAGGATTTCTCATTTCTATCCCTTCTCCCAGGAATATAAAGAAGTGGACGTCCTGGTAAGTGGCAATGCATGCTGTTCACTTCACCAGAGAATATACACCCCATACATGGGATCTATAGAGTCATCACCCCTCGCCAAAAACGTGTAACAAAGAAGGATTACAGGCACTCATCTATGAGCTCTGACTTGTGTGACAATGCTTTAGTCAACAACATTAAGGGGTCTACAGATCAGAACTAAATCAGAAAAGACAAAAGATGACATAGAACAAGCTTACTGTCCTCAGGTTTAGGTTGCGATGCCATTATCAATACTAAACCCATTCCTTTCACATAGTCTGCATTTACTTCAATGACAACCCATGTGAAATGTAGGCTGCTGTCAGGCGCTGGGGTGCTGAAATAACACATACAGCTACAAACTTTCACTTTTTAATGGAACCTGTGATTATAATAACAACCCTTCCGATTCCATAGTAAACGTCTTGGTTAATGGTATTGTAAAATAAAAGTTTTTAATTCTGTATAAAACTCTAAAACTTTACAAGTTCATGTAATACAGGGCAGGAAAAAGTAGACTATGCTATGTATCGATCTGCTGGAAAGTGATAATATAACCTATAGACTACCCTGATCAATAAATTAGTAGGCTGTATAGAAAGAGGAATAATTATTATAATTATCAGTTTCTTGTAATGAACGTCTCAGGGGGACAGGGCTGGATTATGGTAATGAGCAGACATAGGGTCCCTTTTGTAGCTTACATGACACGGAATCAGTGACATTGACAGTCCTCCTGGAATCCATTCTCCATGCTCTTCTGTCACACTGCGCTGGGTTCGTGATGGGATACAAATTGCTAGAAATACGTGTAGTCCTTCTACCCTAACACTCCCCATGTGCGCACACTGCAAGCCTTCTCTTACACTTAAAATACACATAGATTAGCTATAACTAACCATTTTATTGACATCAAGGGATAGTGGGATTTCCTGAAGTATCCATGTGGTTATTGATCCACCACTAGGTGATACCAATAGTGGGGGTAAGGTAAAGATGAATGACTATCACACAGCACTATGCAGTAGACATATGGGAGACTAATGTTTGGCATTTTTCACCCTCTTGTAGGACATGTCAGTCATGGAAGACGCTGGTGTTCAGAAAACAATTTGGGATGGAGACGCCAAGGCTGTTCAGCAGTGTCTGACGGATATCTTTACAAGTGTCTACACCACCTGCGATATCCCAGAAAATGCCATCTTTGGACCCTGTGTACTGAGCCACACTTCTCTTTATGACAGTATAGCGTTCATAGCCCTAAAATCCACAGACAAGAGGACAGTGCCCTACATATTTCGGGTAAGTCTAACTACTTGATCGTTAGATGACATATCTGCAGAAAAACCTGCATCTTTTGCCCAACAATCTCAATTGAGGATGAATGTCAAGACACATGTAGAGATAAATATAGATACAATACATACAATTAGTAACAAATTTGTATTCTATAAACATCTAAATATTTACTCTTCACTTTAACAATATATAGGCAATAAATGGAGATCACTGCATCCAACAAAAATAATTATATAGGTATAAGTTACAATGTAATAAATAATAAAATTACAATACATGTAGGTAGATACATGTAACTTAAAGATATATAGAAAGATAGATAGATAGATGCAGGAAGATAATGTAACTAAAATATTTGTAAATGTATATAGACAGTATATAGATAGTGACATAGATAGATAGATAGATAGATAGATAGATAGATAGATAGATAGATGTAGGCAGATAATGCATCTAAAAGATTTGTAAATGTATATAGGCAGATAAATGTAAAGATATATAGAAAGATAGATGGCAAGCAACTACATAGAGAGACATATAACTAGACGGATATAGTGTAGTTCTGATATTAGAAATAAAGATATTCAAGATGTTGAATAATAGAATCATACAAAATCATATAGTACAGTATCATTAATGAAATATTTAGATATATTTAGGAAAATTTAGTATATTGCTGCAATTATTTTTTACAAATTTGTTGGATAAACAAATACATTCATAGACAACGATCGTCTAGAAATAGGGGTAAACTTTCATATTACAATAAGGAAAGTGAGGAATGTCCAGAATATCACAAGCTGTAATTATAGGGTCAGTCTGACTATAGATGAAGCAGCTTGAATTTATGAAATTCTGATGAGCAATTATTTTAAGCCAGGATTTGCCAAATTTATCTCCAGACGCAGAAATAAACAACTATATTGAAGTTGTGAGGACAATCTGGAGAAAGCACATCTCAGCTAGAACATATGGGGGGCTGTCATGTTACTTGTGTGTGATTCACTTGGACAGACGATTTCCATTCATTCTGATGGTCTACATCCATAATAAAGCTCTGCTGTGCATTGGGCTCCCCTAAGACCGGCGCTCAGCTCATGGGGGGCTTTTTAACCCTCTTATACCTCATTATCTGCGCCTTTCTGCAGGTGGACACTTCAGCAGCGAACGGCTCCTCTGAGGGTTTGATGTGGCTCCGTCTGGTTCAATCTGCCAGAAACAAAGAAGAACAGAATTTGGAAGCCTACATCAAGAATGGTCAACTGTTCTACAGATCTCTGCGCAGGATAGCCAAGGACGAGGAGCTGTTGGTGTGGTATGGGAAGGAGCTGACAGACCTCCTGCTTTTACACCCTGCCAGGGCACAAGCTAAAACTCCTGGTAAGTAATTCTGGATACATCCCATTCCCTTTATTACTTCTTCCTATCCCTGGGGTTCTGACTTCACCATTGATTGGATTCTTCTGCTTTATTTTGGGAATATATAAGATACTTTCATTTATACATTATAAAAATCCATACATTTGATTTGTCTTTTTTACTTGTCAGTATTATACCGGATGGTTTATTGAATTAAATAAATATTTATATTAATTGATACTATGGTATAACTATGGATATTCAACTTGTATAGGGCCCTACGGTATGTTGTTTCCTTCTTGTCAGTTAGTAGTTCTTGACTCATAGATCCTTATGTCGCTATTTATATCTTCAGAATATCATCTTAATTGTTTTCTATGCTTTATTCAGATGTGACTCTCAACAGCTTTTTCTTCTGTTTTAGGAACAACACAATTCACATGCTTGGACTGTAGTCAAAGATTTCAGTATGATTTTCCCTATGTGGCCCATGTAAGATTTCGATGCCCTAAGAGACTACCTAATTCTGATCCTAACTCAGAACAACAGGGTAAGGACAATAGAGAACTGGAACCTCGAAACGTCATGGTATCTACAACCAAATATAACAAGTTATCCATTTACCAGCCGCAGAAAGAGAACCACAAGCCCACAACAGACTTTCACAATTTGGCCAGGGACTTAGAGAATTTTAGAAGTCCTAGTTCTTCATCCTTTAGCAATTCAACCCCAGCCAAATCTCACATTGCACGACAGGACTCGGAAGGTTGCAATGAAAGTCTTCATAAAACCAAAAGAAAGTATGAGGATCACCTCGAGGAAAACAGATCCAGGCGGATGGAATCTTCTGGGAGGTTTATGGACAGGTCCCCACCTTCTTCCAAAGAGGATTTGGTGTGCAGTCCTCAGTCATTTAGGGGCAGCTCTTTCTTTAATGTAGAGGAAGGAGGACAGTTGTATGCTCCACCAAGTCCAGAGACAGGAGAAGCCAAGAGAAGCGCATTTGTAGAAGTTAAAAAGGCTTCCAGAGGAGTGGAAGATGCTGAGCCAAACCCTGATGGTAAAGAAAGGTCTCCATCGCACCCAAGCAGTCCAATTGGGGAGAAGAGATTGAGTCTCAGGCCAGAAAATCAGTCAGAGGACAATGCCACTCTGGGCAGTGCCTTTACTAGCGTACCCCAGATGGCAAACCAAGATCAAGAAAGAAAAAGTGCTTTCTCTCAACCTACCAGAAGCAGCTTCAGCCATGTCACTCCACTGCAAGTAATGGGGCAAAAACTTGTACCCAGCGGGGTAAGTCTGGACTGCCATGGAGACAGTGTGGGGCCAGCCAGACTATTTCCTTCTGATCCTCTCTCAGTTAAGCTGCAGAGCCCCGAATTAAATGGCAACTGCACTCTACCAGGAGGCATGCCAAAGCAAAGCCCCTTCCTTTTTGCAACTACGTTTTGGCCAAAGAGTTCACCTGCACCCCTTCAACTGCAACTGCCTTCCACCCTTACACTACTGCCTCCTTCCTTCACCTCCCTATGTCTGCCAGCTCAAAACTGGTGTGCCAAATGCAATGCTTCTTTCAGGATGACATCTGATTTGGTGTACCACATGAGGTCCCACCACAAGAAAGAGTATTCCATGGAGCCACTAGTGAAGAGGAGGAGAGAGGAAAAACTAAAGTGCCCCATATGTAATGAATCCTTCAGGGAACGTCACCACCTATCCAGGCACATGACATCTCATAACTAAGAGAATGGACAATTTTAGTACTTGGACTTCTTCATGCTCACACACAGCGATATATAGGACCATGGACAGCTCGATCCATGTGTGGGCTTTAACTCTCTGAATGCACGCATTTTCACTTTCCAAGAGTACATTTTTTTAAATGTCATATATATTGCAGCATATTGATGCATTTGTCATATCTTCCTACTTTAAATTATGGAGCACTTATGATTTAGATGTAATTATCATTAATGTATTTATGGCTTCCCTTTTCTTTGGAGTGATGGACAACAGTTGGGTGCATTACTTGATGGCTTGTTCCTAGCTGTCCAACTTGTATGGATATTACAGAGGGCATCCCATTATCCAGGAAATGCATGAGCATTACAATATCACAGCAGTATGGACTCTTTCAGACTGTCATCCACGTGTATTTCTTTTATGAAACAAGGTGTAATTTTGTGCCAGTGGATTCCAGTGTGCATAATTATTTTCTTTCCCATCTCCCTAACCCTAAGGAAAAAAGATTTATTATACTGTATAGTTTATCTGAGTATGTTGAATGCTTTGACAATAAATTGCTTTATTTTCTGCAAGCCATCTGATTGTTGGAACATTTCTCTTTCCTCCTGATGCGGTGTATTGAGCAGTGATCATGCCTCCACAGACAAGGGTGTTTGGGGTTAGTGAGTGCACTATAGCTAAAGGCTGTTGTTAGCACATTTTCCACATGTGATGTTACATCTGATCTTCTGACTTTAAATCTTATGATGATATGTCTTCTCCCATTTACTTGAGAGAAACATATAGACACAAAGAGGTTACCATTCTGCTGACCCTGCTAGATGGTGTGTAGATTTGTATTTTTAGACTTAGCACACATTGCTTGTTCATGTTCAGATCAAAACATGAGTGAAATAAGATAAGGCAGACTTGGGTCATTTGTGCATTCAGTCGCCTTTTTGTGGAATTATTATTTGAATGACCTTAACTTTGAAAGACTTGCTTTCTCTTCACTAACTGGTTTTACACATGAAGCATTTTGCAACCCTGCAAAACGCTCTGACCCTACCCTACCCAAAGGAAAGTATCTGTATTCTGCAGGGGATTCATTAGAGTGCAGCATTACAGTATACATCTCTATCTCTCTATCTAGATGTAAAGAAGTAAATCATATGCATATTATGCACAGTATATGTGGCTTATCTATTATATGTCTCTTCATTACTATAGCAATATTACAAAGGAGTACAAATATAGATTTTTAGCAATCTATTAAATTTATTACTTTTCATTTACTTAACAATTTATTCATCACAATGTTTCAGACGCATATTTTTTTTTGTATTTTTAGAGGAACTGGAATAGTGATCTTTATGCCCTGCATATGTACCCACATGCAGTATTATATTGGCTATTGTCCTTATTATTTTTAGATTGTAGTAGTCACAAAGGGCACAGAGGCAGGACTAGAAAGAGAAGACTAGATGGGATATCGATGTGTGATATAGTGACTGAAACCCATCTCTATTGTTATTGAGGGGGGATGTTGTTTTAAAAGGGGTTGACTGACTTAAAGGGGATTTTCAAAATCCTCAATGACAGAACTCAGTATAAGACTCAAATAGATCCAAGACATTTTTGTGCTTATCATTACTATTCCATTGATAGTATAGGGACTTTTCATTTTTCTCCTCTTTTTACAAACTGAACATATTCTGGAGTAACTGCACATATTCTGGGTGCACCCACAATTTAAATCTAAACATTTTTAAGATATTCATTATATATTATAAACAAATCCCCTTTCACCTGGTAGGTATTAGGTAGGTAATATGGTATATCGTAGCCCTTACTGTCACCTTGTTATGATTGACTCTATACATCTGCAGACATTAGGAAGGAATTAGAGTGATATTTTGCATAATAGTTAAGGGGGAAAAACAAGATCGGAATATAAATGGGATAATAAACAGGTGTTTAATTTTAGCCATGATGAAGTTTTAATGATTCTAATCAATTGACATCACTGATACCATGACTACAGCAATGCTTTACTGGAATAAGGTGGGGACACATTGCATTAAGCAATGGGGAAGCATAAGAACTATTATTAATAAGAACATTGAATATAAACCTCTTACTCACATCTTTACTTTATTCTCAAAATGTTTTTTTTATTCTCTTTTGTTTGTTGTCTGAGGAATGTAAACATATCACTGCAAAAATGATACACACAACTTCATATTTTACATTATGTACTACCATTTTCCAGATGTTGTGTGATAAATGACATGACCACATTATCTAAAATGCAGCAAGGAATAGCAGTTTATTAAAACCACATTCCACCAATATTACTAAACATCCAGTAAATAAAACACATGTATCATTGGATGTTTGCAGCCTCTTTTCAAAATAGTCTTCTGTGGGCTCAATAGTGTGTACTTGTCTATCTCAGTCTGAGATTCATCAGAACATGTGTGCTTTGTTTGGTGCTGTGAGTTTGTGCATTATTTTGATTTTGCAACTTTTTAAGAGCATTTTAAGACATTTTACAGAAGTAAGTATGGGTCAGTTGTACTTCTCTTTGCACCTAAAAAGTCTCTAATTTTCTCAAAAATAGGCGGTGGAGAAGGCACAAATTAAAGAAAATATCTCTCTTGCAAAGATACTTTAGGAACACTACAACAGAAGCTGGCGTAGACGCAAAATATTTGAAAATACTCCCAAGGTGGAAAAAAATTAAATAATGTGCAAAGAGAAAAAAAAATAAAGATACATGTCCCTCCATTTGTACTAAAGAAAATTATCACTGACCCTGCTTTAAAGGGGGTATTCCCACAAAGACAAGATACTCCAGATAACAGAATAACGCATTCTCTATTTCACTGTTATTATTAAAATACAGCAATTTCACAGATATAATTCCAACCTGCCTCTATCAGTCGTGGTGTATACAATTTTGGCTGTCCCTGAATAAGACCGTAAATCTTCTGACTATGGTCGGATTCTTCTCATGAATAGCTTTTCTGCACACTGCAGTGCTCTCTGCCTCCTGCATTGAAAGACCAGCTCAGATACAGGCACTTCCTGCCAGCAAGCAGCATGCAGAGACTTACTCTACTACCTACAGACATATAAGGTCTTTATCTGAGAGAGAGGCATATAGCAGAGCTGACTCATGGATCTAATCATCTATCATCTCTGATCCGTCTCAACTCTCTTTTTCTATGTCTTATATACTAATAGAATGTTTAGAAGCTAAATAAAAGTATAACTTAAACCTGTGCCATGATATTTTAAGCACATTGTCAGTACACAGCACTCTCAAAGCACTAGAGTGGTCATAAAGTGTCTGCTTAGAGAGTCCCAGCAATAAAACGGAATAAAATTGTAAAGTATGGGGGTTAAATGATCTTTATTGTATAAACCTCAGGGTATTAACATTTTGGAATTTTCTTTCATGGGTAAAAACCTGTAAGACATTCTTTTCTTGCGGTAGCATTACAAACATTAACACAAATATTAACCCTGTCAGTGCCACTTTGAAGCCTGATAGAACTCTACAAAGGAGGGGTGCACTAAATAGCCATGATCATCACCCCTGGCATTATTGGTCAGACAGTTTAAAGGACATCAACCACTAGAATCAAGGATTGTAAACCAAGTCTTCCATTGACATACTGGTGTGTTCCTCATTTGTGAGGATCTGCTCTTCCTTTAGCTTCTTATGCCCTGTTTTTTTTTTTTTTTAAAAAGTCTTTTAAATTATGCAAATAAAACCTTAGGGGCTCTGGGCTCTATAGGTGTTAATAGAGCCTGGAGTTAATCAGGCTCATTTGCATATTTTAAAGCCTTTTTTCTTAAAAACAAGGGCATAGAAAGCTTAAAGAAGAGTGGGCCATGTCAGAAGGGGCACACACCAGTATGTCAGTGTGCTTGGTTTACAATCCTTCATCCTGGTGATAGATGTCCATTTAGGCAAGATGATAGTACCTAGGTCTGTCTCTTTACATTTCTATTCACAGGCACTATATATACTGATTCATATTATTACATAGATGTTACATTATATAGCTATAGGAAAATCACTTTCTGGGATTAAAAAATACAAATGATTAAAAAATAAAAAGATAGATAGCATTATGACATGGGGCTGCCCATAGCTTCATATGGAAATAGGTTACCGTTTACAAAGGACATTAATACATTCTGAATACATTAAGGTAGTGTGTAAATTCTCTTCGTATTGTGATGAGCTACTACACAAATAGCCTAAGCCTCCGTATAACTTTAACATTATATATAGGGTATCTCCATATCCATCACTCCATTTACTAAACATTTTATAGCTCAGGGATGAATGTGCAATAACATATCATAAAATAATAATGGTTTTATTTTTTTTTATCCCCAAAATTACAATTAATAAACAATTAAAATAATGTCCAACAATATTAAGTGTAAAAACAAACAACTGTCCTGCATTAAACAAACCCCCATTATTACTGTGCTGATGCAAACACAAAAAGATCTTCATTCCAGTATGACATAAAAAAAGGTTGGTTCCGAAGGCCAAAATGGCTTGGTTCTGAGAACGTTTACAAATCGTTTTAGGTAACTTACAACTGGGGTATTAATAGTTCTAGTTTATTAGTAAAACAATGTTCCAGACCTTGGTACCACTTAGCCTAAAAAAGCTTTGTCTAATTCATAAATTAGGGGCGGAAGTAAACTGAAGCAGCACTTGTGCCTTTTAGGGGGGTAGGACCTTTGACATGGATAGATGAATAAATACTGTAGATATATGATGGACTGAAAAATGTGCAGACAATGGTTAGATAGGTATGCTAAAAAGGACCTGTCAGTGGAATGATGGAACGCCACTTTGCATAGTCTTTTGTTGTCAAATATGAATATATTAATAATTTTTCCAGTGATTTTCACTGATCTGCATCAGAGCAGAAATCTGCATTGGCCAACAGCAGAAACACAACAGTTCAACAATAGTGAGATTCTGAAATCTTTCCCCCTTCCATTCCTGTGTCTTGTGAGTTCAGTAGTATACTTTGAGGTGTTACCATAGAACAACTTCTATTAGCAGAAGATAAAGAATGCCTACTGGTAAATTTACCACATTACATCTTTATTGACCCGCTTCCAGTGCACATATTAATTCACAATAATACAGTCATTGTACACTACTAACATTGTCATGTCTCGCATAAATTGGAAAAAGAGATGATCTTTCTTTCCAAGGTTCCTATTAAAAATGTCTAAATAGCACCACCATGTGTGGACAAATGTGCACCACACCCTGTACAAGAACATTACTTGGATCTGAAGTACTACAGTGCCATCTACTGCTGAAGCCTGTGAACTGCAGATGATCTGGATGCTGTAAGACTTCCGGGAAATGAGTTGCAGTCATTGGGAGCAGTACATTTGACATGTTTATAAAGTGTAAAAAAAACTTCCCAACCCTTTACAATGTACAATAAATATGTACATCCATAGTATGACAGTGGGTTTTTATTGTTTATGTCATTTTATTTTATGTGAAATTTTATTTCAATGGGTTTATATTCAAAATAATTTTTCCATTTAATTAGTGTGAATACTATCCAAATATACCATCCACCTTTTCCAGATCCAGCTTTTGGGATTGCCAAAAATGTTGCATATTCTATCATCTATATAGTTTGATGTGGTGAAAGCCATAGTGGGGGGCATTTATTTATCAAATTTCTATTGGAAAACTTTTGCCTTATGTATGAGGTGTCAGCAGCACAATTTTGGTGGTTTTCCAACACTCACGTCTTGTTCTGTCTTTGGGCCCAAAATTTTTGGTGCAAACAAAGAGCAGCTAAAAGCTGGTCTGAGGAGTTCTATCTCACCTTCATCTCACCTACACTTCCAGGGCCAACCTGTGCCCAAATTAATAATTGTCCCCCAGTGTGTTTGCACTTATTATATGGAAAAAAGTATAAAGAAAAATTGTTGTGCATGTTTTCTGCTGACCAGCATTGTCTTCTGGACAGAAAATCCGACATTGTGCCCCTCCCTCAATGAAAAGAGAAAGTGGTGCCTCCGCAGTTTATCTTTAGGAGAGCATTTCCATTTTGGCCAAGGCAGGAAAAGGCTGTTTCTTCTCTTGACCAGCAGGTCAGTGTAGTAGTTCCAACTATGTTGTTTCTGAAACTTTGGAAATAAACGTATAGTAAATGTGCCATGCCGATCCAATATCTCGTGTTTATCTCTATAGAAATTACAGTAAAGAACAAGTTATCCCGTTCCACTACTCTGGATCACTTCTAAAGGAGGAAACAGGAATTTGCCCTGCTCTGCTATAAATGGCTGAGATGATGAAAATGATTTGTCACAGCTACTTGTGCCCGTGAGATTATTTAGTCCAAATATCAATAAAGTTGAACTAGACGTGGAAAATGTAAAGGTTAGTTACAGAAAGGGAATTCATCACTAGTTACATATAGAACAGAAGGATAGCTATTAGTCAACTACTCTAACTTTAAAGAAGGAACCTTGTGAGACGACCTGCCTTATCTCATAATGATCCTTACACCACTGCACAATATGATGGCACTATAGAAATAAAGCTTCATGATTAAAGGGGTTTTCCCATAAAGTTAGGCCCTACCCACAGATTGCAAGAAAGAGGGGTCCGTTGGACGGAAATTGACAAGGGCTGTGCTCACCGATCTCTGTCAGCTCCATAGAGATTAATGGAGCAGAACGGTCATGCGCGTCCTTCAGCTCCATTAGTCTGACAGAGCGACGAACCCCTTGTTCTCGCGATCTGGGGGGGGGGAGGGCAGCACTAAGACCCCCACTGATCAGCAAGACATTACCTAACTTTAGTTTGTGGGAAAACCCTTTAAGGATTACATTTGTAAAACCTCTATAGAAGACTACTTCTTTGAGAAAATGAATCCCTTATCCAGACCAGGTTACCCATGATGGATTTTCTCTTTGAGAAAGAAAACCCTTTAGACCATCACTTTTAAAGGAAATCTTCCACTTTCTAAGTGGTAGATGAATCATTACGGCTGCTGGGCGTCAGGTTGAGTGGGAGAAGGAATAGGGAGGCATGGGTGAATTTTTGGGGCAGGGGGGGGGGGGGTGTAATAGCCATAAAAATAAAGTTCTTTTTTTACGAAAAGTAAATACTTCCCTAATACGTATATTATCATTTACACTACTGTGATCTAACCAGCACTGTTAAAAATCAATTGACCACTGTTGAAGTAGTAGATCTCCTTTAAACAAGATGGTCTCACGTTCTCACTATACATGGATATGCCTTGTAGAAATAAATATTTCCCAAAAGAATCAATAATTCAGAAAAGCAATATAAAATTTAAAGGCAAATCCTAGTTAGTGGTGTATACATTCCAAGCCCATTTGTTTATTTCCTTTTATAATGGTATGTAAATTGTAATCTCATTAATGAATAAGAGTAATATTATTCATACAATTTTCTATTATTTAGAAAACATGTTATGACAAATTATATGACCTGTAGATATTATTTAAGTAGCATATTATTGCTGAAGTATAGATATTTTGCACTACCTACCACATCAAGCAAACATGTAAGGAATTTATGAACATGTGGAGAAAACCTGGGTGGCTTTATCGCTTGTCCTATTCAACAGATGGTGTCAAGCAGAGTTTTCTCCCACTTGCTCTTGTGTTATTTTTGTGTAGAACATCTCAATGTCCCCATGTGGCTAGACATTTCACCACTGTACGTTCAACAGCTGACACAAAGCAAGACTAACAGCTGCCAGAGCGCACAGTGCTAAAATTCTACATACAATCATTACAAGTGGTTCCAGAGCTTAAAATTTTGAGGACACCACTGTATAAGACGGTGGTGGATAGCGTTCTGGCAGACCTCTTACTGTCTTAACTCACCTGGAAGCAGCTATATTTTGCCACAATACCAAAAGGTACCATTACCACTGCACAATTTACCATTCTACCCACAATCTATATCTGAAATCTAGACCAAAACGTTGTATGAAAATTGGTGGGTTGCAATAACAAATAAAACTTTTGGATGACTAATTTCTGGTTGAGTGCCATCTTCCTATTTTGCATTTACAATGGGATTGGGACCCTAGTTTGGATCCACCACAGACTGAAACACAGAGTGCTATGAGATTCCTATATTGAGATTTCAATGGGTCAAGCCTGGTTTGTAGACAAGAAAAGCAGGAATGTTATGAAAAACAAGTCTGATCAGTTGTGCTCCATGTCACAGCTATTAAAGGGAACCTGTCACCAGGGACCTCATTTTCACTAAACACAGAATGTAAAAGCCCATCCCACCTGCAATGCAAATCTGCAAATCTCTGCCTTTTCTAAGCATTTGCATTACTATATAATTGTGTGTTATAACTTACTCTTGCATGCTGACAAAATCCTGGGGTAGTCACAGGGGCTGGACTTTGGTTTGGATGCATTTCAAAAACAAATGTGACCTTTTTGAGCTGCAGGCTGTCTCCATGTTTGTGCACCTGTACAGCTTGTCCCTCCCCCACTGATGTCAGTTCTGAGTAACACAGACATGTTGTTTTTTGAAATGCATCTAAACCAAAGTCCAGCCCCTGTGACTACCCCAGGATTTTGTCAGGGAACAAGAGTAAGTTATAACTCACAATTATATTGTAATGCAAATGCATAGAAAAGACAGAACGGCAGATTTGCACTGCAGGTGTGATGGGCTTCTACAACCTGTCTTTAGTGAAAAATGAGGTCCCTGGTGACAGGTTCCCTTTAATGTCTTTATTAATGTCTGCTAATTTTCTAAAGAGGCTACTGGGGTGTGGAGTAGCTGGAGCTGAGGCTACACGGCATGGCTACTCCATGCCCCAATAGCCCCTTTGATCCTCCTACTCCCATATCTTTGGCGCGAGCTACGACAAGCTGCACACCCTCGTCTGAGAAGCCGGCATTCTGCACATGCCCCGAACGCATGCCCGTGGCTGCTCGGTCACTGGTCCAAAGCCGGAGCTACCGAGCATGCGCAGAACTCCGGATTCGCGGACAAAGATATGGGAGTAGGAGAATCAAAAAGGCTACTGGGGCGTGGAGTAGCTGCGCCATGTAGCCTCAGCTCCAGCTACTCCACGCCCCAGTAGCCTCTTTAGAAAACTAGCATATTAGGGAAATAAAAGTTATAAAAAGATACAAGGGACATGAGGATTAGCCCTTAAAAGGTCTATCCTCACTTATAATAGAGGTACCTACCACCCAATCTACCTTAATAGGTAGGGAATCTACCATCAAAATCCAGCATGACATACAAGTGCCACTTCCTAATAGATCCTGGCACTGTGATTATGGTAATGTTCTTATAGTTGTTATCAATGGCCTCCTTCCTTCCAAAATCAACTGATAATAGTATGGTAATGAGTCTGAAATGCTACTGGGATGGTTCCCAGAGCCCCCAGTGCTGTAGATTCACAGGCTGTTACAGTATGCAAGGAGCACTTCCCCCTCCCACTGTGTGCTGAAACTTCCTCTGCAGCAGTAAGATTACATCACACAGAGGGAGAGGGAAGTGCTGAGGGAATTGGAGGAGGGCCAGACAGTATAACAACTTGTGAACCTGCAGTACTCAGGGGCTCTGTACTCAGCATAATTTTAGAAGTTGATTGCAGAAGGAAGGAGGCCATGAATAACAAATATAAGAAGATTACCACAGTCACAGTGACTGGGTCTATGAATAAGTGTCCCAAATTTATCCATCCTTGATTTTGATGGTAGATTGTGACATTTTTTTTGCATTTAAGAAAGGAAATTAATATCACATAAAAATTGCACCTGTAGCATTGCTTCTGTAAAAAGGATGCTCAGTTTTAATATATGCTCACCGGTCACTTTATTAGGTACACCATGCTAGTAACGGGTTGGACCCCCTTTTGCCTTCAGAACTGGCTCAATTCTTCGTGGCATTGGTTCAACAAGGTGCTGGAAGCATTCCTCAGAGATTTTGGTCCATATTGACATGATGGCATCACACAGTTGCCGCAGATTTGTCGGCTGCACATCCATGATGCGAATCTCCCGTTCCACCACATCCCAAAGATGCTCTATTGGATTGAGATCTGGTGACTGTGGAGGCCATTTGAGTACAGTGACCTCATTGTCATGTTCAAGAAACCAGTCTGAGATGATTCCAGCTTTATGGCATGGCGCATTATCCTGCCATCAGATGTTGGGTACATTGTGGTCATAAAGGGATGGACATGGTCAGCAACAATACTCAGGTAGGCTGTGGCGTTGCAACGATGCTCAATTGGTACCAAGGGGCCCAAAGAGTGCCAAGAAAGTATTCCCCACCCCATGACACCACAACCACCAGCCTGAACCGTTGATACAAGGCAGGATGGATCCATGCTTTTATGTTGTTGACGCCAAATTTTGACCCTACCATCCGAATGTCGCAGCAGAAATCGAGACTCATCAGACCAGGCAACGTTTTTGCAATCTTCTACTGTCCAATTTCGATGAGCTTGTGCAAATTGTAGCCTCAGTTTCCTGTTCTTAGCTGAAAGGAGTGGCACCCGGTGTGGTCTTCTGCTGCTGTAGCCCATCTGCCTCAAAGTTCGACGTACTGTGCGTTCAGAGATGCTCTTCTGCCTACCTTGGTTGTAACGGGTGGCGATTTGAGTCACTGTTGCCTTTCTATCAGCTCGAACCAGTCTGCCCATTCTCATCTGACCTCTGGCATCAACAAGGCATTTCCGTCCACAGAATTGCCGCTCACTGGATGTTTTTTCTTTTTCGGACCATTCTCTGTAAACCCTAGAGATGGTTGTGCGTAAAAATCCCAATAGATCAGCAGTTTCTGAAATACTCAGACCAGCCCTACTGGCACCAACAACCAGGCCACGTTCAAAGGCACTCAAATCACCTTTCTTCCCCATACTGATGCTCGGTTTGAACTGCAGGAGATTGTCTTGACCATGTCTACATGCCTAAATGCACTGAGTTGCCGTCATGTGATTGGCTAATTAGAAATTAAGTGTTAACGAGGAGTTGGACAGGTGTACCTAATAAAGTGATCGGTGAATGTATAATTCTCTAACTGCTTAACTAAGTGATTGAAAAAGAATTGTTTTAATAACAAACATGAACAACTTGTGTAGTTCGTTTTGTAGATCACCATCCAGACAGAATCATAGATTGCCCACTAGAGGGCACTGAAGGTTCTTATTTTGTATTTATTATCTTTGTATGTAAGTAGTTCAGTAGTTTCGATATGTCATAGTTAATGTTACAATAACCTGGAATCCATAATATGAAAGCATATTATTGAATTTAATAATTTATGTAACATTATGTAGTCATTATGAAATCACATATTAATTATTTTAATTGTTAATTTTAGTGGAATATTCACAAACTGAGTTGATACTGTCAAAGTAATGTGTTTGGATATGGATAAACGCCTGACAGCAGGCAGCAACAACAGTTTTTATTAAAACGGAGTGCATTGTGGGAAAGAAACTCTTTGCCCTCTTCATTAGAATCCAAGCACTGACTGCTGCTTTTCGCCCCATAAGCAGGAATCTCTAATATTTTCCAGGGTAGTCACACCCAGTATCCAGACTCTTAGGGATAACAAAAAAACTTCACTAGAGATAATGGAAGACAGAGGGGGACATTTATCTTTATTTTTCTTCCTGTTTTTTCTGTCTTTTTTGAGACATTTTTTGGCACATTGCAATTTTTGCACCTTTTTCGGGACTTTTTGAAATGTCCGCCGGACATTTATTTTTCATCAGTAAGACACATTTATCTTGTATTCCAGATGTGCTTAATGTTGCAAATGACATTTATAATTTCAAATTGTCTAATATTTGCAACATTTTTGACGCAAAATACTCCAAGTGAAACCATACTTAAGGAAAACTTTTTTAACAAAAAGAGATATGAAAAAAACCCTATTGAACACAAAGGAAAAGTGAGATTAATAAATTACCAAGGAAGGAAATAAAACTAGCCAGAACAAACAGAGATAGGATAAATGACCCCCTGAGATTTCAATGGAAATAATGGGGGAGATTTATCATTAATAATAATAATTCCTTTATTTATATAGCACACACAGATTACGCAGTGCTGCACAGCATTTGCCAATTCAGCTCTCATCCTCATGGGGATCACAAACTAATCAACCTGCCAATATGTTTTGGAGTGTGGGAGGAAACGGGAGAACCCGGAGGAAATCGACGCAAACACGGAGATAACATACAAACACTTTGCAGATGTTAGCCATTAGTATTTTTTTAAAAGTTAGTGCAAAAAAAGTCGCTTTCACCCTTGGGGGTCTGATCATTCCTACATATACTGCAATACTACAGAATATTACTACAAAATATTATTAGTACTTGGGGACACTGCTTTAGTGTGGCTGGGCACCTTGTTACTACTGGCGGCCAGATCTGGTCAAAGACATTCGAGATTTTGTGAGTTCCTGTGCTTCCTGTGCCTGTAACAAGTCTTCTACTGCTCCTGCCGATGCCGATACCCAGTTGCCCGTGGACTCACATAGCCATGTACTTTATTTCGGATCTCCCATCTTCCTCCGCTAATACAGTCATCTGGGTGGTTACGAATAGGTTCTCCAAGATGTCCCACTTTGTGCCTCTGCCTGGTCTGCCGTTGGCTCCACGTCTTGCCAGCTTGTTCTTTCTCCACATCTTTTGCCTATAAGCTGCGCCTTCCTCCCATCATGCACATCCTGAACTCCTTCCATGTCTCCCTTTTGAAGCCTGTCAAGTACCACCTCCAACTCCAGAGGTGGACTCTTCTGATGTCTATGAGGTGAAAGAGGTCCTGGCCATGAAGTCAGTCAGAGGGAAGTGGTTCTTTCTTGTTGACTGTAAGGTATTTGGGCCAGTGAGAGGTCTTGGGAGTCAGAAGACAACATTCTGAGCCATTCTGTTCTTCAGAAATTCCTTCACGCCAAGAAGAGGGGGAGGCTGAAGGGAGGGGGTACTGTCACCAGTGCCCCTGCGACCCTTGTCTCGGGTCAAAGGCGCACACGTGTACCCCGTGCGTGCTGCTGAGCTTGCCGCGCGACTCACCTCCCCAGGATCCAGCGTCATATCCCGTGGCTCCCTGCTTGCATTCCCACCTCCTAAGGCACGCGCGCCAGCTCTGATTTATGGTGCTGGCCAGCTGCCCTTCTTGATAAATTCCCAGCCCCTTCCTGTCTTCCCTGTCGGATCTTTGTGCCTCACAGCCTTAGAAGATGCTTTGTACCCATGTCCTTTGTGTTAATAGTGATTTCCCTTTGTGACCCCGGTTCCATTCCTGACTACGCTCCTCTGCTGCCTGCCTTGACCTGTTGCTACATCCACCACTCTGATCACGTGCTGCCCGTCATGACCTCCTGCCTGTCCCAGACTACGTTTCTGCCTAACGTCTATGTACCTCTCCTTGGCTGCCACTACAGACAAAGTCGCACCTGTGGAACTACCTGGTGGTACCATGCCTTAGCAAGTCCAACCCGCTTTGCGGCGGGCTCTGGTGAAAACCAGGTGCCACTTAGACTCCAGTCTCAGGTGTCAGCTTACTACATAGTCTGCAGTGATCCAGTTGGTCCACTACCCCTGGAGCCTGACAACACTCTTCCTCTCACTGTGGTCAAAGGTGGTATGGGTATTAAAACACAGTTAGTCATTTTCATAACGGCAAAGGAAGAAAGGGAAAAACCACATACCCTCTCCCTCATTGAGGTTAAAATACAGCAAATCAACAATTTACAATTTCCAACTTAAATTCAACTACTGCGCAAATTGATCATTTCAAATTTAAATTCAGTGAATGCACAACTTTTAAAGTTTAATATTAAATTCAGGCAAATCATAATTTAATCACTTCAAGTTTAATTTAGCAAATGTTTAATTTGACTATTTTCAATTTAAATTTGGCGAATGTGTAATAGTCAAACATCTATTTTAAATCCAACTATTGCACAATTTGATAATTTCAAGTTCAAATTCAGAAAATGTTGAATTTGACTATCTTAAATTTAAATGCATTAAATTAATAATTGTCAAATTTCTATTTTAAATACAAGAAATGCACAATTTATAATTTCAAGTTTAAATTTAAATTCAGCAAATGTGTAATTGTCAAATTTAAAATTTAAATCTACATAACGCACAATTTAATTATTTCAAGTTTATATTTAGAAAATGTTGAATTTTACTATTTTAATATGTCACTGTCAAATTTCACATTTAAATTTGATAATTTTTGATTAAATTTAGCAAATTGAAATTTAAATTCAGTGAATAAGTAATTGTCAAATTTAAAAGTTAAATTCATTCTGTGAGAGCCCACTCAGGTTCTGGCACAGCCGATTCAAGTGGGATCCTTTACTTGTTCAACTTAATGAACGTCAGGATAAATAAAAAGAGGTCAAAAGGCTATGCAGTCACCAAAATGGTAGCATTGAAAACATCATCAAAAGTTGCAAAAAAAAATGACACCACACACAGCTCCATACACCGAAGTATGAAAAAGTTATTAGCACCAGAAGATGGCAAAATGAAGAATCTTCATTAACACCTATATAAATTTGGTATTCCTGTGAATGTACCGAGCCAAAGAATAAAGTAGACATGTAATTTGGGGTGCACTGTGAAAGCCGTAAAACCCAAACCCACAAGAAAATGGCACCAGTTTCTGCTTCACAGTACACGCCATAGAATACTAAATACCAACACTATAAATTGCAGTTTGGACGGTCTGTGTTGCCCAGCGACAGCCCCAAAACATCACTGCCCTAGAGGCATTCAGCATAGAGGAATAGGCCAACATACCAGCAACAGTGTGTGCGAACCTTGTAAAGACTTACAGAAAATGTTTGACCTCACCTAACAAAGTATTGAGATGAATTTTTGTTATTGACCAAATGCTTATTTTCTACCAGAATTTGCAAAAAGAATTCTTTAAAAATCAGACAATGTGATTTTCTGGATTTGTTCAACTTCTCACATTTTGTCTCTCATAGTTGAGCTCTCCACAGGCCTCTATCAATCACAGGCCTCTATCATCTCACGCCCCCACTCTCCCAGCGGACACATGAAGTAGCATAGGCCTCTTGATGTCTCTGTCGGGTGCTGACATGACATATTTTTTCATAAAAACTATTTTGCAGGTTTTTATAAAGTATCAGGTATGGGAACCTTCACGTCCTCTCCACGTGGCATGGAGGTGGAGTAAGGGCAAAAGCAATTACAATTTCTTGCACTGCGCAAGGAATTGTGATTATTTTAGTTCCTCTCATAAATCTCCCCCATATTGTTCTGTTTTAGTGTGAGCTGCTTAAAATTACACTTTCTAGTTCCCTTCCTGGACAAAATAAAATAGTATAAAATAAAACAGTAGTAAATATTTAAGGATATACAAAATTAAATAATAATAACTAAACTCTCCAACTCCCTTATTCCAATAAAACCATAAAAAAACAACCTTAAATGTTCATAATGTCAAATGTTATAAATGCAATCTAAAAAACATTCCAAATTATGATGAAAATGATATTTACCTCTGATTTTCCAAAATGGTTGATGTAAATGGCAGTCAGTATCATCACCCAGTCAGTATCATCACTTGTCAGAGTATAAATCTAATTTTTTTTAACAAACTTCCCATGAAAACCGTATATTCTTCAAAACTAAAAATAATGGCAAATGCACAGTTCAATATTATTATGCACAGCAGAGTTTCAAAACATTTTATAGGTTGTAGAGATCTGAAAATGGTCATTTGTTGAATTTGCAGAGGTTAAGGTAGAGATTAATGTAATATCACTGGCAGATCCAAGAGCACGGGTAGGGTGATAGACTGATGAGAGAAGAGAGATAGGGAGGTGCAGCATTATTCAGAGCTCTGTGGATGAGGGTTATTATTTTAAAGTGAATATGGAAAGAGACAAGCATCCAGTGCAGTGATTGGCACAAACTGGAGGCATCCGTGTAGCATTCGGTCTGAAAGACGAGCCTGGCTGCTGCATTAAGAATAGATTGTAGGAGAAAGAGTGTAGTCAGTGGCAGCCCAATTAGTAGGGAGTTACAGTAGTCTAGTTGAGAGTGAATAAGCACAACAATTAGTATTTTGTCAGAAATTGGAGATGTTTCTGAGATGCATGCAGCAAGAGCGAGCAAGAGATTAAACATATGGTCAAAAGGAGAGGTCAGAGTCCAGCACAACTCCAAGATAGCTGGCCTGTGGCCTTGGTGCTATAGTGATCCCACAGGCTGAGATGGAGAAATCATGGTTGGGTCAGTTAGTAGATGGTAGAAAGACAAGAAGTTCAGTCTCAAGAAGTTTCAAGAAGAGAGGACATGATGTTGGAGACAGCAGCAGACAGACAATCACTAGTGTTCTGGATTAAGGCAGGGGTGATGTTACGTGCAGAAGTATATAGCTGGGTATCATCAACATAGAGATGATACTGGAAACCAAATCTGCTGATGCTTTGATCAATGGGGTCAGCATAGAGGGAGAAGAAAAGAGAACCTAGGACGGAGCCCTGAGGAACCCTGACAGTAAGAGCAGGATAAAGATCCAGAAAAGGAGAGATCCAGAAGAGAAAGATCCAGAAAAGGAGACACTGAAAGTGCGGTCAGAGAGATAGGAAGAAAACCAAGAGAGTGCAGTGTCCTTTAGGCCAATGGAGCAAAACATCCTTAAGAGGAGCTGTTGGTCCATAGTATCAAACGCAGCTGATAGATCCAGAAGAATAAGGAGCGAATACTCACCTTTGGATTTTGCAGTGAGGAGATCGTTGGAGACTTTAGAAAAAGCAGTTTCAGTGGAATACATAGAGTTGAAACCAGATTGTAGGGGGTCAAGGCCGGAGTTAGCTGAGAGATAGTGGGTAAGTCAAGAATAGCCAAGGACCAGGCATTCCAGGAGTTTGGAGATGAAAGGGAGGTTAGAAACTGGTCTGTAGTTAGTAGCACTGGATGGGTCCAGGGGAGGTTTCTTTAGTAATGGAATAACAACAGCATGCTTAAATGAAGAGGGATGACACCAGAAGAGAGAGAGAGAGGTTGAAGATTTTAGTGAGGTGAGAAGTGACTGCTGGGGAGAGAGACTGTAGAGATGTGAGAGGGATGGGGTCACTGATGCAGGTAGTTGGTCAAGCCGAGGAAAGGAGCCTGGACACTTCTTCCTCTGTGACTGGTTTAAAGGAAGAAAGTGAAAAGGGTAAGGTAGTGGAGGGAAGGGGACTAGTTGAGTGAGTGAATTGAGCAATTATTTCCTGACAAATGCAATCAATATTATCTTTAAAGTAGGTAGCCAGATCTTCAGCCCCAAGGTCTGTGACAGGATGCTGCACCTTTGGTGTTAGTAGGGAGTGAAGAGTATCAAAGAGCCTTGTGGGGTTGTTAGAGAGAGAGGATATTAGATTAGTAAAATAGACCTATTTAGCAAGGTGAAGGGCAGAGTTATAGTTTTTTAACATAAATTTGAAGTGTAGAAAGTCTGCAGATGTGCACGATTTTCTCCACAGACGTTCGGCAATCCTGGAGCATTTCAGGTAGAGAGTGCTGCCATCTCATCTAGAGCACTTCTGACAGTGTGATTGTGGTGGTTAGTAGCCAGGTTTGGACAGGTGAGAGAGGAGATGGGGGACAGTGCATACTGTAAGGTTTCTGTGAGTTGGTGAGTATCAATGGCAAATGGGTTCTGGTACAAGTGATGGGTGATAGGATTCAGAGAAGGTGAAGGATTATTGAAAGTAAAAGAAAGGAGGTTTTGGTCTGAAAGTGGAAAGGAAGAATTGGTAAAATTAGATGTTAAAGAAAGTCGGGCGAAGATCAAATCGATGTTTCCCTCATTATGAGCATAATAATTTGGAACTATGCATTTTGAGGGTTTTTTTTTTATTTTGAAGAATATGCTGTTATCATTGGGAGGTTTGTTAAATAAAAATTGATTTATAAACGTGTGATTACTTTTATTATACTGACTGTCATTTGCATCGACCATTTAGGAAAATCAGAGATAAATATAACTTGCATAATAATTTGAAACGCGGTGTATTATTTAAGTCGCTGAGTAAATGCCATAAAAAATGAGAACTGTATTATTGTTTTACATATTTTCATAGGATGTGAGTGACAATTTAATATTTAGGGGCAAACGCCACTCAACCTTCTGGTTAAGTGTTAAAGTAGTGTGTTCATACTTTGTACTCACCGTAGTGTTTCACCACCATAGTAAATTTTAGCTGTTCGTTAAACAGCGTTCTATGGAAAAATGTATTTATTTATCTCTTTCCCCCTGAATAGGTGCGACTATACTATTACACTTTCTAGTTCCCTCTCTTGACAAAATTAAAAAGTAGTAATTATTATAAATTAAATAAAAATTAAATAACAACCTCATGATCATATAGTCCCAATCTATAAATGCGATCCATAATTTAAGTCACTTAAAAATCCCTCAATTATTTCAGTTGGCAGATGGCGGGATGACTGTGCAAGCAGTGTGATCACCTATTACGTCACTGTGTCATACTTTGGGAACATCAACATAGGGATATGTTGACAGCAGTCACAGGCAGTTTCTAGTTGTTTATCCTCTGATGAAGGAGATGCCTATATAACCACTCCAGAAACGCACCAGGATGTTACTTTAGGAGCGTCATAGGCGCAGAGCAACTTGTACGTGTGGCTGTTACTGAGACAGGCCTTTGTAAGGGGATTTGCAGAGGCATTTTGGTAGGATCTTAGGGCTTGAAAGGGACAGACCATCTCTTTGGACTACTGCATGCACTGTGACCTTGCACCAATGTGACTCACCTGACCCCACCTGTGTCTTTACCTCCTTCTGCCATCATCAATTGGGTGAGATCAATTCCTTTTATCTTTTTATACTGAGTGTATGCAAAAAGCTTTGTCACCTACTGGGATATGTTTTGTTGGGTCATGGTCATGGTTGAATGGCTAACCAGTATTGATATGTGATACTATTTTGTATTTATAAACATTTTACTATTAATACCAACCCACCTTTTTCTGGTTAATATGGCCGCTATGATTTTGTTTGCTTGTCTTGTAATCAACCAGTGACATGTATGAATAAAGTTATGACTTTCAGAACTGAAAAAGGAAAAAGTGTCAAAACTAGGTGTGTTTTTTATGGGTTAAAGAATGGACACCTTTGTGCAAGAGAGTACCATTCCTGTAGTAAAATAGGATGCGCTTACCAGTTTTATGAATTCATAAAACATAATTTCCATAGTGCAGAATATTCAGAGGTCGACTGGGGGGGAAGGGGGACTCTCATCACATGTTGTTTGAAGCTTGCATGACTGAGCCTAGCTCATGCTCTGCTTCTCCCTTCTCTCTTCCACTCACACTGCGTAGCTGGTATGTGATAAAACCAGAATATTCTGACATCTAACCTGTGTTATATAGAGACAGAGAGAGATTTATTGTCTTTTATCTACTGATATACAGGGAAGGGAATGGCAGAAAGAGGGAAGGAGCATTCAGCTACATCAGGCTGAGCTGTCTGTTGTGAGATGGTATTGAGCTTCAGGGCTTGTTGGAGAGAGGAACGAGAGGGAGATGACCATCTAAATCTTACTCAGAGGGATAAAAGACAGATAAGCAGGAGAGTTAATGGGGCATATTTATCAGGACCTCTGCACCACGCCAGTGGCACAGAGGCCCTGAAATAATCGCAAATGCTAGTTTATTGCTAGCTTTTGCGATTATTTGCCCCGATCCGCCACCTTCACGCCAGTGGGGCATGAAGGGGGGGCGCGGCCGGCCAGGAGTGGGCCGGCGCGGGGCGTTACTGCTGCCGGCGACTTTTCATACGTGAAAAGTTGCCGGCTGGCCCTGCCTGGCGTAGGATAAACGATGTGCTGCCGGCAGCCCCGATACATCAAGAGGCGGAAGCGCACGAGCGCCAGCGTATGATAAATATCCCCCACTGTGTATAACCATCCATGCACACTGCCTTACACAAATGGTAGGACATTTTTAATGCATCCCAGTTGGTAAAATGATTGTAATCACTTTGTAAATAAAATTGGCAGCAAAAAAAAAGTTTTCAAAATTATGCAATTTTAAGTAAAACATTTTTTCCATGCAGTGTTATAACCTGCTGATCCCACTGTGATTGTTTTTTTGCAGTCCAAACAGTCTACTAGTGCTAGACTGCTTAGTGAGGTCACAGATATATTTTGGTTAATTTAATTGTGATTTATTATGTAAATAGGCTAGATGCTCAATACTGTGGAAATTTCTATGTTTATTCATAGTTTGGCAGCTGTATTGAGCACTTAAAGGGGCTCTGTTACCAGCTTTTACTCCATTAAACGAGAGCGCCCATTCAGAAGCCCCCGTCTTGTGGTCTATAGTATCTATAAAAGTTAAAGAACCTGTCAAAAGCGACATCCCACAAAAACCACACACAGTAGGGCACATGTGCAAAATGTGCAGAGGTGTGCACCATGTGCAGAGTGTGCCAGATTCAGGATTTCTGGTGCACATTCTGCATAAATCTGGCACCTTCTGCACTTCCCGACAGAGTGCACCACCTTTAACATAGGGCCGTCAACACATTTCTGTCAGCCTTTGCACGTTAAATCTGGTGCACAGTCCGACTGAGCACTACTGCCCCCTTCAGTGCATAAATTTGTGTCGCATGAAGCATAGTGCAGCCGTGCCACAAAACGGTCAAGTGTGACACAAATGTGGCGCAGGCACTTCTTAAATACCTGTGCAAGGAGTTTGCACTGAAAAGAACTTTCAAAGTCTGACAGAATACTGGAGCACGGCCCTTAGTAAATGTGCCCCCATACCTTTTAGATGTTTTTATTCATAGTTACATAGTAGTTACAAAGAAATATGTCCATCAAGTTCCATGGGCAGGTTGTGGCAGTTTACTCCACCTATTCACAGTTCTTACAGTGGAGAAGCCTTGTTGCCTTTACACCATATTTTAGTATGGACCATTCATATATTTATTAAAATAGATCATGTCCCTCCCTCAGTCTCTTTTTGAGACTGAATAAATCAAATTTTTAAAATTTTCCTCATAACTGAGAACCTCCATACCCCTTATCAATTTTGTGGCTCTTTGTGGTATCTTTTCAAGCTCCTGGAAAACCTGGCAACATTTTTATGGACTGGTGCCCAGAACCGAATGGCATATTTCAGGTGAACTGAACCAATGCCTTGTGCAGTGGTACTATTACATCCTTATCCCGAGAGTCCATACTACTTTTGATACATGTTTCACTTATGCCTCTATCCAGGCTAGAGCTACCATTCTTCTAAAATAGACTTTTATTGATGTCCACTGTTCCAGTCATGGAGGCGTCTCCTGCAGTACACAGTCAAGCTTCCCTGCCTCTTCACTGATGCTGTCATTGCTTACCTGGCTGAAGATAATGGAGGGGTGAGTAGTTTGAGCCAGACAGTGGCTGTGTTTTAACCCAGCTCTGCTACATCATTAACCACTCCATCAAGAAAGAGGGGTTGAGGTACTTGCTATGTGAAGAGAAATCAGCCTCCTGAGTCAGACCTGCCTCAGGAATTCTCAATGTTTCACATGTCTCTCTCATTCATGAGGGAGCCGGGTTAGTAGTGTCAGCATCAGGGAGAAGGCGGGGTAGCTTGACTACATACTGGATCTCCAACCTTCATGACTGGATCTCTAGAAACAGAGGACATTTATAAATGTCTTGTTAACAAGAATAGAGGCTCTAATCCCATGGATAGATGCATTAGTGAGACATGTATAAAGACATCTAAAAGGTACTATATATGGTTTGTGGGGAGTGAGAGGGGTCACTGACGACAGGTTCCCTTTAAAGTCTAATTAGAGCTACTGAGCCAGAGATACAGGCAGTCAGGTTCCGATCACATGTACCGCTTTCATTCTGTTTAAAAGTGGAATCAAAGTGCACTGGGGCTTGCCATGACCCAATCCCGTATGCGTTTCTGTGTAAATTCATGCAATCTGTAACCAGCATCCAGTGTCTTGTATTGTTTAAATACAAGTGCCTGGGTGCTGGTTACTGATTGCATGCATTTAAGCCGAAACGAATATGTGATCTGTCAGTGGCACTTCCCCTTGCACTTTGACTCCGTTTCAAAATGGGATCAAAGTGGTACCCAAAGCCACACCCTTAAAGGGAACCTACCACCACGATTCTACCTATAACGGTAGATCGGGTGGTAGGTGGATGTAAGGGACGTGAGGATAGCTCTTTTTAGAGCTAATCCTCACGTCCCCGCTAACTTTTTGTACACTTTATGGAACTAATATGTAAATTTTGTTATGCGGCTACTGGGGCGTGGAGTAGCCACATTACTCCTCCTACCCTGTTGGGTGCGGCGCGAACCTCCTCATAGCTGCGCCCTCGTCCGTCATGATGGTGTTCTGCGCATGTGCAGAACGCAGGCCGGCGGCTGAGCAGCCCCAGCTCCGAGGCCGCGCGCCACACGCAACAGGGTAGGAGGATTAATGTGGCTACTGGGGCGTGGAGTAGCCGCGCTGTGTAGCCTCGTGCTCGGCTACTCCACGCCCCAGTAGCCGCATAACAAAATTTACATATTAGTTCCATAAAGTGTACCAAAAGTTAGCCGGGATGTGAGGATTAGCTCTTAAAAGAGCTATCCTCACGTCCCTTACATCCACCTACCACCCGATCTACCTTTATAGGTAGAATTGTGGTGGTAGGTGCCCTTTAAAGAAAAAGAACTCAATCTTTATCTACAGCTGTTATCTGCCTTTATCTCCTCACAGAACCACAATTGTGCAGTTATTTGAAGTATGAGATTCTGACTATCATCATGTAGTCCCCCTTTGCCTGGCGACAAAGTAGTTGTGAAAATTTAAAACTAAGACAGAAGGAAGTGGTAAATAGGATAATACTGTAGCATTAAAACAGATACCTGTACATCTGATGCACTGCAAAGTTGTTCAGTACAGCTTCATAATGCCAAGAGAATTTGTTTCCAATGAACTATTCTAGATATGAGGCTAAGAATTTATTCTGTATGGATGAGATAATGGCTCAGCATGAAGATCAGGTCTTAGATATGTGGGTCATGTTACAAGTAAAAGGTAAGCAATAAGCCACCTGGAGCTCTAACATGAATTAAAAGCAGGATGGCTATATAGATGCAATCTGAATGAGAATTTTTCCAGTCTGTTTCATCAGAACTCTATTAAACATAAAGATAAAGGGTATGTTCATGAACATTTTGCCCCATTACATAGTAATGAAAGGTTATGTATGGGAATAACATAGATATAATCAAAATGAGATAAATCCAGCTATGGAGTACATTCCAAGCCATATTAAACCATGCAGCATAATGAAACATCAGAATGTTTCCACATGTAATATGCAAATAAAATTCTGTTGTAAACAGAAAGGGGTCTTGAAAACACAACAGCTTATCCTCAGAACTCACAGCCACCCAAATAATTGAAAAAACTGGTCTTTAAAGGTCAAGTATTACTTTTTATTAAGTACATTTGTTTATTGTTTTGAAACATTACAAGGCCAGAAAACAAAGTCTGGGCTCAATTTGTCTTTATGAATAATGACAAACATGTTGTATACTATAGGTACAATATGTATCAATGAATCTCCCTTAAAAACCATGTTATAGAATAGTCTAACTTACTTGGCGCCACATGTTCCAAGCCTTTTGGACACATTTTAGAATTTTTTACTACTTGTATGAAAAGCATGTGTAATTGTGGGAAATGGGTGTGGTCTCACACAAAGTGGGTGTGGTCCAATTTGTGTGACACCATGCACCATTTTATTGTGTAAGGCTACTTGAACATGAATGGACAAAGCATAATGCACTGGACAAGTGATTTATGATTGAATCCAAGGGGGAATTTATCATACATTGGCTCTAGTTGCGTCAGTGTATGCTGTTGCAATTATTTAAGGCATAATTAGGTTCAATTAAATAGGTGGCATGAGTTATAGGAGGCATAAGCAATTGCACTAGTCACAACAATATAAAATTTGATGTCCTGTTATTCATTTTTGCATTGTAGAGACTACCATGTATAAATCCTCTGTGTATTCTTTGGTGCATGTATACAGTACATATTGGATGCTCCCTCTGGTGGCCAAGAGTGACATATATAAAATAAATAATTCTATAATTTTTAATATTTCACAAAGTGGAGAAAAATACAAATGCCTCAAAAATCATAATAAGAATATATCAATCATTATATAGTATAATAAAAAAAAGGTTTTTTGTTGGTGACACATTCCCGTTAAATACATGTAGTCTACAAACAAATTTAAATGTTAATCACATGTATCACGAACTCTCAATAGGATTCCTCCTCAAGGAGCCTTTGTTAGTGGTCAACATAATAAATCTAAGTGCAAGTCAATTTACAGGCTGTTGGCCCAGCAGCTGCTAGAAATTGTCTTTCCATGTAGGAGCTTGCAGATGGGATGTAACAAGGAAGATGTGAGACCCACTTTAAAGGACTGGTGGAAAATAGTTACCAAGTTGTTTATTTAGTCACAGGGTATTAATGTTAACTCTTTAAAGATAAAAGCCTTCATATGCCTGAAGGTCCATAGCAAAATTTCCCTCTGAAGGTCCTTAGCAAAATTCTAAAGCTACCACATCTCTACAGTTTCATAATAACAAAGCGAGTGTCTGCATGAAAAGCCCCATGCATTACCTCCGAATAACAAATCACAGCAATTGTTGGTGAATATAGCCTCTTTTTTCTGGGGATTCCTCATATTTAATTTTCTATTTTGACCATATTCCTTTTTTTTTTTTTGAGGTTTTACTATGGAACCAAAATAGGAATATTACATTACTATCTTTTAAGTAAGGGAAAATTAGAAATACAAGACAATTCTTGCAAACCTGCCCTGTTTCTCATATACAGGCAGTCCCCGGGTTACGTACAAGATAGGGTCCGGAGGTTTGTTCTTAAGTTGAATTTGTATGTAAGTCGAAACTGTATATTTTAAAATTGAAGTTCTAGAAAAAAATTTTTTTTTGCCCAATTGGAGTATTAAAATTTTTGCTGTAATTGGACCAAGAATTATCAATAAAGCTTCATTACAGACACCGTAAAGCTGATCATTGCAGTCTGGGACTATAGTTAAGCATCCAGAGAGCTGCACCAGAGGTCACAGAGGGCAGAGGGGTCCGTCTGTAACTATGGGTTGTCTGTAAGTCGGGTGTCCTTAAGTAGGGGACTGCCGGTATATCAACACCAAATATGTGTGTCCTGTTCTTGCTATAATTTACTGTTACTGAGTGCACCTCTTGCCTTAAATGGGTCATTCACTTTATGCACATTTCAACAAATAATTGATATTGTTTGTGTAATAAAGAGTTATTCCAATTTCCAATATACTTTCTCTATCAATTATTAAGAGTTTTCTAGATCTCTTCTGGCTGTCATGTAACAGGAAACCTCATTTTTTACTTCCTGTAGATAAACAGCGGCCCATGGTCATGTGATGTTACAGAGGTGCACTGCTCCTTATATCAGAGAGAGTTATCAGAGCTGTGTGGTAATAACAAGCTGGCCATCTGTGTTGCATCATATGACCATGTACTTGTGTTTATCTACAGAAAGTGAGCGACTCCTTATGACAGTTCTATGTCTTTGGAGTTCCCCTGCAGTCAGATTCATTATTTGGCTCTTGATGAATCTGCTGGCAGTGGTTTTTGCAGTGTGGGTTGTTTGCGACTGTCGCATGTTTTGTGCCAAAATGGAAATTTGTGCCAAATCGCAAATCATGAATTATTCATATTGTGTAAACTAGTCTATGCAAATAAGGAATTTGGCACAAGCAGGGTCTATTTTAAAGTGACTTTGAACTGTCCTAAGTTCATTTGGTGCAATGGAAAGTCACCAAAACAGCATTTGTACCACAACTACACCAAAATAACGCCAAACGCAGACAAAAAAAAAACAATGATAAATCCCTCCCATTGACACCAGGGCAGTTTCTAAGTAATTTATAGTGACATGTCATTAGTGAGGGAGGCTGCTGGACATTTTATTAAAAAGGGGAGGTATTTCCCACCCTAGGATTAACCCCTTAAGGACGCAGCCATTTTGTAGCTTAAGGCTCAGTCCCATTTTTTGGATTCTGACCTGCGTCTCTTTATATGGTTATAACTTTTGAACACTTTTACTTATCAAAGCGATTCTGAGATTTTTTATTTCCCCACATGTTGTACTTCATTTTAGTGGTAAATTTTGGCTGATAAGTTTTGCGTTTATTTACAAAAAAAAGAAAAAAATGATGAATTTTTAGAAAAATTTGCCATTTTCGCAATTCGAAATCGCTGCGTTTTCAGGCAGATTGATTTACCACCTAAATAACTTGCCGAATAACATTTCCCATATGTCTACTTTACTTTTTCATAATTTTTGAAATGTCTGGATAATTTATTTTGACATTACGCGGCTTACAAATCGAATAGCGATTTTCCCGTATTTTCAGAATTGACAATTTGGGGGATAAATACCGTTTGAAATTAAAGTTTACATATTTAGCATTAAAACCACCCTATATAACAACCCATTTTCAAATATGCACCCCTCAAGCTATCAGAAACAGCATTTACGAAGATTGTTAACCCCTTGAGATCTTCATAGTAATTGAATCAAAATGGCGGTGAAATTTAGAATGGTCAAATTTTGTCGGTTATATGTTCATTTAGGCCTAAAATTTACACATTTCCAAAAGATAAAAAGAGAAAACCCACCATAAAACTTGTTCTACAATTTCTCCTGAGTACAGAGACCCCCCCCCATGTGACCGTTACTTGTTTTATAGGGGCACAGCGAGGCGCAGAAGGGAAGGAGCCCTGCAGCTGCCAGGATTTTAGTTTTCTCGTTGCCCCCTTTTGAAGGCTATAAAATTTTCTCTTTTCCGTTATTTGGGCCATGTGACTGCATTTTTTCCAGTGTTACCATTTTGGGGTTGGTATCACCTATTGTTGAAAATTTAGGAACTTTTTTTGAGGTCATGAGTAGAAAAGCATCAATTCTGTACTGATTTTTTACTTTTTTTTTTCGTGTTTACCGTATAGCCTAATAATCATGTTATCTTTATTCTATGGGTCGATACGATTACGAGGATACCAGACATGAATATCTTTTCTTATGTTTTACTAAATTTGCCAAATAAAACCCTAATGTGGGGAAAAATCTATCATTTTTTGCAGTGCTGTCTACCAAGTGGCATAACATTGTTACGTTTTTGGCTACAGAGCTGGTTGATGGCTTGTTTTTTGCAGGATATGTTCTACTTTGCAACAGTATCATTCTGGAGTACATATGTTTTGTTGATCACTTTTTATTGCATTTTTAGTGGGATATAATAGGTAAAAATCATAATTTTTGGCGGGTTTTTAAAGTTTTTTTTACGGCGTTCATCATATGGGTTCAATAGTTATTTTGTTTTATTCTATGGATTGTTACAGACGCGGTGATACTATATATATGGGGTTTGTGTTATGATTTAGACTTTTCTGAGTGTTATATGTCTTTTTATATGTTTTGGGGCTTATGGGCATTGTTAGCGATTTATAAAGTTATTTTTTATTGAAAAACATTTTTTTTTACTTTATCCACCATGGGATATGAACAAGCAATCATCTGATTGCTTGTTCATGATAATACTCTGCAATACTCATGTATTGCAGGGTATTAGCAGTGTCAGCCTATGCAGATGCAGAGGCTGACACTTTACCTTTAAGATGACGTCACAGACTCCATCTTAAAGGCACTGCCTTCAGGCTTCTCTGGGGTCCCGATCGGACCCCAGAGGTGCCATAGCAGCGATCGGCACCCCGGAAAACGGCGCGGGGCGCAGATCGTGGGGTAAAGACCCCCGGAAGGCATGTTAAATGCCCCGGTCGCGTTGACCGCGGCATTTAATGGGTTAAACACCCACGTTCGGAGCCCACTCCGACCGTGGGTGTTATCCGGGGATGTCAGCAGTAGATTACCGCTGAAATCACGCGACCTCCGATGCCGGTTCGGCTGCTGTGAAGAGCTGAACCGGCATCGTCTCTGCGCAGTAGCTGTACTGCGCTGAGCGCTATTCGCGGGACTCAGCGCAGTACAGCTACGGTGCAGAGCGCTAAGGGGTTAAACCCGAGTCAATATGTTTTCCCAGCTTTTTGTTGTAAAATTAGGTGTGACAGCTTATATTCTGGTCAGCTCAATTATAAATGGTAAGTTGGGACAGAGCTTAGAATTACTAGTTTATAGAAATATAATTTTTGAAGGCAAGAGAACTCCAGGGGAGTGTCTAGGTAATTTATAGTGGCATTTCATTAGTGCGGGAGGATGCTGGGTATTTCATTAGTGATAGGAAGCTACTGAACATTTCAATAGTGGGGAAGCTACTGGGCATTTCATTAGTGGTGGAGGCTGCAGGGCATTTTATTAGAGAGGGGAGGCTGTGACCAATGCATTCCCCACCCTAGGCTTATACACAAGCCGAAAAATTTTCCCAGTTTTTTGTTGTAAAATTAGGTGTGACAGCTCATATTCTGGTCAGCTTGAGTATGTATGGTAAGTTGGGGCAGAGCTTAGAATGTTTGGTTTATTTCATGTGTCCATTTTATACAAATGTTTCCAAATAATAGGGGTTAAATATGTGATTGGTGGAAAGGGCTAATTGTCAATTTTGGCACAAAATGTTTGAGAAGGGGTGCAACTTCCCAGACTCGCTGCTATCTGGAGAATTTGAAGAATGCAAATTCAGCAATGGCAATAGGTGCCCTGTATTGCGGACTTTTGGCATCAGCTTGTCCTGTAGTGGTGACCAAAGTCCCATAGCAGCAGAGCATCAGCACAGCTTACAGAACAAGACAATGACAGAGGGACTTGAGGATAAATGTGAATTATGGAAAAAAAACCCTTGATCAGTTTTTGAAGTTGTAATTATTATGACAAGATTGGTTTGTGAAAAATACAGGATAAATTAAACCAACTTTGCTGGAATTGAGTCTTGAGCTGAAAAATAACAGAATCCACTGTACCAAAAAATCCAGCAAAAGCCAAAACTGTGATAAATCACCCCCGCTGTATTTTTAAGAAGTAAAATATTGGTTAATAATGTTTTAAGACAACAAACTGCATCCATAGTAGAGGTAATTCATTGTTTTAGGTCTGGCAAACCCCTTTAACAACTGAAACAAAGCAGGCAGCTCTAATTCTATGCCACCACTTTAAGCTACTGGATAAATAGGCTTGATATTAGGCACAAGCAATGAAAAATAACAATGAAGCATAATGTTATATGACGATTATGACGTTTAATAAAATTAAATAAAATAGAATATCATTAATACATTTCTCAGAATGTTTGTGGTAATACTCAATACAAGTTCAGCACTAGTCCATGTTTCTCTATAAACGTTTCTATAAAAATTTAGGCTCCTATTACCAGTAGTGTTATTACCAGTATATAAACTTTCACACTGATGACATACCAACAACAATATAAATGTAAATTTCAAGATATACAAGTAAATATAACAAATAAAATATGATGACTGAAAACATAACTAACCCCAAAAATGCTTGGCCCTTTTTCATTTTTGTGGGGTTTTTTGCTCCCAACTTTCAATAATCCATACGGTTTTACTTTTCTACATCTACAGAGCTGTATGAGGGTTTATTTTCTGCATAACAAATTATACTTTCCAGTGACTGTATTGAATATTCCATGCCGTGTACTGGAAAATGGGAAGAAAATTCCCGGGTTGGATCATCGGAATACAAAATTTATATAGGTATTAATATGTTTTAATTGATCTTAAATCCTTTTGCACAAAAAAAAAGTCTTCATTACGCCATGTTTGTTTTTCATACTACAGTGTGGTCTTATTTTTTGAAGGATGAGATGACATTTTCATTACTGCCATTCTGTGTACTTTAAAACCTTGTGAAATGGGGAAAAAGTGGCAGATTTGGGGACTATTTTCACTGGGGTTCATTGCAGTGGATAACTGTTTTAATATTTTAATATTTTGGGACTTTTGGGACATTTTTATGATGTTTTTGTTTTATCTGTTCTAGGGAAAGGAGGGTGATGTAAATGTTTAGGTTTTGCTGTGTGTCGGAAATGGGTTAATAATAATTAGCAATTGACGTTAACTATTTTCATACTTTGTCCAAATCGATGTTTCATATTACACAGTCATACAGAGCTACACAGCCTAAGCATCTGTTCTTATGCAATTAGTATAACTGTTTTTGGGGCCACAGCACTGCCCCCCCCCCACCCTTACTTCAGGTTTTAAGACCCTAACAGCTACCCAAAAGTTCATATTATATTCTACTACTGGTTTATAGAGAGTTACTTGGTTTAAATTAAAACTAGTAAAAAAAATTATAAACTTAGATAAAGCTAAATTAAAAGCAGCGACACTTTTGTACCTGAAAAACATTGATCACTCATGGTGCTAGATTACTGCAGTAATATAAGATGCACTTTTTTCAGCATGCACCCTCAGTTCTGGCTGTGGGATGTTGGCTAGGTCTGGTCTCATGTTCTCTGCTGTGTGACAATAGCTCACATGAACTGCGGCAAAGCTCTGTATCACTCTCCCCCTGCTCCATTGTTAGGCCCCTTTCACACTTGCGTTTTTCACGCGTGTTTTCTGCGCGTGCTTTTGACGCACAGAACTTGCATTGCACTCTGACCTATTGTAACCAATGGGTCTTTTCAGACTTGCATTTTTTTTAACGCACACACGCACATTTTTTTTAACGCACGTTTTAATCTCGACATGCTCTACTTTTTCAAGTCACGCGCGTGAAAAACGCACCATACAAGTCTATGGAGATGCATCAAAAACACATTGCACTCTGAGACACATGCAAGTGCAATGCAAGTGCAATGCGTTTTTCACGCATCAATTGCCATAGAAAAGATAGAGCTCAGTCCTGAGTCCATTTCACACAAAAACGCATTGAAATTGCATTGAAATTGCATCAAAAACGCGTGTGAAAAACAGACACTGAACAAACTCTGACTGAAAACTGATTGCACTCTGATGCAAAATGTGGGTTTTTCATTGACCAAACTCTGACGTGATCTGCAACGCAAGTGTGGAAGGGGCCTTAGTTCTCCCTGTCTTTGCCTGTTGTAATATAACAAAGTGGGAGGGGGAAGTGCTCCTGCACAGTGTAACAGTCTGTGCAGCTAAACCACTGAGGGGTTCTGGTTAAGTCCACCCCCATAGCCCTTCAGGCTCATTGGCATAATTGTAAAAGTTTATTTTAGAAAAAAGGCCAAGAATAACAAATATTAGAAGATCACCACAGTCACAGTGCTGGGATCTATGAGTAGGTGTCCCCGGTTTATCATGCTTGTTTTTTTAAGTAAATGTTTAGTTATTTGTTGTAATATTTTTTTGTAAACAATTTAAAGCTTGATTTTAATGGTAGATTTCCTTTAATATTAAACACATGTGTACATCAGTATAGCAGGCTAAACATGCCCACTTTTCCACAAACCTTTACACATTTTTTGACTTACTGAAGTGAGTCAAATAGTGCTTAGTCAACCTCGTATTATTTATGTGTTTGTATGCTCTGAACCTATAAGATTTGGAAAATGTCTTCTGTATTCTGCTCTCTTGCTGTGTATATAAAGTGTCTATTCTTTGCAGGTAACTTCTGCACTCACATACTGCACAGATATATACAGAGAGCAGCATATGGTCTTCCCTACCTCATAAGTGGGGAGGGAGCAGCAATCCCCCATCTGTAGTAACTCTCCTTTTGCTCATACCTGTACTGCTTGTAAATGTATATATGGCTGAGAAAGTCACTTTGTCACTTGAAAAATGAAATTAAAGGGTAAAGACTCCTTTTTAGGTAAATCAAGGCCACTATCAAATCTTTAGTCTAACAAGTCCATTCAATCCTTTTCACATGTGACTTTGTTTTAATCCTTTACGCTTGTATGCTAAATTGGCCTAAATGTGCCGTGATAGCAACGTAAATACCTTTGATGGGTTCTTGTAAAATACTCTAAACTGCAAGGTGCTAATTAAAACAAACTGACGGCCTGTTTTCAATATTTTGTGTGATGTTTTATGTGGAACAGCTATTGTTTTGAGATCTGCTCTTACCAAAGCTTTTCTTTATGGAACATGAAAGCTTAGGAGAATCAATTGCAGAAAAATAGGACAATAACAGTGATTTGTTGAGCCTAACATTTTACTGCATTTCCTTCTTTGAAATAGGACCATCAAAGTTAAGTAAGATAAATAAATCTGATTACTTCGATGTCTAAGGGCATGATTTTCAAAAAATGTGATGAAAATTTTAATAATCAGCAGCTGGTTATCCCTGAGCAAATAATTTTCCGGATTAAATTCTTCCCTACTAATATGACAAAACAAGGTGATAATAGGTCATGTATTTTAACTTGGATTTGGGTATAAAATTAAAAGAGACAGATATTGGCATGGCTGATCACAATTACAACTAGAGTCAGGATCTTCCATTGACAATGTTACGTTTTTGTTATTAACATATTGTATTCATATTGTGTAAACATTTGCTAACATTATGTGTGTGAAAGGGTCTTACTTTATTGAGTTTGGCATATTTCTAGAACATCATTGGCAGTCAATGTTGTCATTATGCTTGTGTAATATGCCCCTTTTTACATAGAAATTTGCAAAGCTTTTCATGTGAATAGTTATTAGTATATAGTGTCAAACTGTGAACATAGCTGTAGGCCAGAACTAAGTAATTTTCGAGCTTTACAGAGAACAGACCTCTCCCAGAGATACATCAGAGAAAATTGGGATAAGATTTGATGCATCAATGCAGGGATCTGGAAAAAGTTTGTAAGACCCATTGACTTTACATCAATAGCCAGTTATGACAGAAAACTAGAAATTTATTATATACCGGAATCCCCAAGCCTCCAGCTCCGCCAGATTTATTAAGAGGCTTAGGCGAGTGCGCTACTTTGAAGTTCTAAACACGCTACGTACTTCCCCTAGGTGGAGTGTGGAAAATAATGTGCCATCTGAGGGCACAGCAGAGAAATAGTTTCCTGTTAAACCCAAATACCCATGCTGGTATTTTCTACCTAAGGTACATAAAAATCTCCCTAGTCCCCCAGGTCAATCGTGGTGGGTATTGGGTCAATTTTAAACTCTTATCCCAGTTTTTGGACAGGCTATTAAGGCCTCTGTTGTTGGAGATTCCTTACTATTTAAAGGATACCAATGATTTTTCGGAATCATCCGGGACCTACATTGGCAGGAGGGCTATTGTCTGGCATTTATTGATGTTGAAAGTTTACCCGTTTACCCGTATCCCACAAGACCTGAGAGTGGAGAGCGTTCGTGACATACTGTCAATGCAGGACAAGATGACATGTACATCAACTTTGTATGCAAGGGAATCCATTTGGTTTTGGTCAATTATGTCTTCACTTTTGTTGGCAGATGGTTTGTCCAGAGGACCGGTACCGCAAAAGGTACTTCCGTTGTGTGTACCCTCGCTAAAATCTTTGTGGCCTGTTTTGAAGAGCCTGTATATATTTTCCCTGGACAACCCATATGCCACACATGTGAAGGCATCCCACAGATGTGGATGACATATTTATTTCTGGGAGGGTTCCGAAATAATACATTGCACTTCATAGTGATGGTATTTATTATTCCATGCCATGTACTGGGAAGCAGGAAATAAATTCAAAATGCAGTGAAAAAACGCATTTTGGATTGTGTTGCTCACCTTAATCACGTGAATAAGATGAATTTGCGATTTACTGCTGTCTTTTGAGGGAGTAAACTTGAGTCCTTACATAGATGTACACGTTGAGGAAATAGAAAGCAGATTACGCACTTCGGCCTTTTGAAAGCCAACAGCTACAAACTCCCTCCTTCATTATACATGCTTTCACTCCAGTCATACAAAAAGAAAACTTACCATATAGCCAGTTCTTACAGTTGAGAATAGCGAAGAGACACATTTCCATATACAGGCAGAGGACCTTGAGCCCAGGCTGAGAGATCGGGGTTAAGCTGTAGCCATTCTTAATAAGGCCTTGGACAGGGTAGCATGATACCACAGGAGGATATCTTTAGAGCTAAGAGAACAAAGGGAGGAATGATAAGCACTTTGCCTTCTCCTCCTACTATAACCCCTGTGAAATAGCCATTATGATGGCAATAAATAAGAATTGGCATATTTTGAGACAGGATCCCCAACTTACAGAGCTTATAGTATCTAGACCTATAATATCATTTAGGAGATGTACTACCCTATGAGACCATCTGGTTTGCAGTAGGTATTCTTCCCCTCGAGGAACATGGCTCCAGAGAGAGATTTCCAAGGGGATCATAGGGTATCATATAGATGTGGAATGTGCTATTACTATAGATGTATAGTTAATAGCCAGTTAATGCCTTTATAATCTGTAGATTTCACGTTCCACAAATACTGTGTATATTCAGAAACTTGTTTACCCATTTCAGGGAACACAGGAGGTCTATCCCTACGGGAAATAATTGTCCTTGTTTCCGTGTGAACATAAAGCAGACATATGGTTAATGTTAGCAACCAATTTGGGTGGTTAAACTGATGAGCATATGATGAGCATAACATTTAGAAATTAAAAAAACGCATATTTCTCAAAATTTTTACCAAATTTCCATTTTTTTTAATAAATAAGTGAAAAACATTTCAACTAAAATAAGTATTACTGAATAGTACAATATGTCATGAAAAAACCTATGCTGAAAATGCACGTCACTGGTCGGCCACGGGCTGAGCCCTCTCCATAGCCGGTAAGTCTTTGCTGCATTTCGCAAAAAATACTTACCGGTAACACCCGCGATCGCTGCTAGCACATTGTAATGAATGAGGAGGAAAATCCCTATATACTGCCATACAGTAGTATGGCAGTATATGATAGGATCAATCAGACAACCTAGCGTTAAAGTACCCTAAGGAGTGTGAAAAATAGTAAAATTCAAATGCCGAAAATGCCCGATCTATCAAAATATAATGTTTTCTCACTGCATTTAACCCGTAACAGAAAATAGCGCCCAAAGTCATAAATGGCACTTTTTTTGCCATTTTGAAAAATATAAAAAAATCTATAAAAATTGATTAAAATGTCGTACAGTCCTAAAAATGGTAGCATTTAAAAACTGTAGTGGCAAAAAATGATACCACCCACAGTTCAGTACACCAAAGTATGAAAAAGTTATTAGCGGCAGAAGATGGAAAAATAAAAAAGAAAATTTCTACAAAAGTTTTTAATTTTTGTAAATGTATGAAAACATTATAAAACCTTTACAAATTTGGTATCCCCGTGATTGCACTGACCCAAAGAATAAAGTAGAGCTGTTATTTGGGGTGCACAGTGAAAGCCGTAAAATCCAAACCCACAAGTAAACGGCATAAATGCGTTTTTTCACTGCATTTTGAATTTATTTCCTGCTTCCCAGTACATGGCATGGAATAATAAATACCATCACTATGAAGTGCAATGTATTATGCAGAAAACAAGCTGACAAAAAGGGCGAGGTCCTTAAAGGGTTCAATTGGATTAACACCGTTCCTATGTCCAATGTACACATATATAATTACATGTATTACCATTTTTTTTTTTACTTCACCTCCACATCGTATTTCTGTGTGTGAACATTGTCCTATAATCATTAGCGGTCACTCCCTTCTCCTCACTATATCCCACCTGTATGTTTAACTAATCTAGTAACTCAGGGAGATGAGAAGCCAAACATGCTTTGCTTTCCCCGCGGCTCACCGTGCCTGTGCGCCTAATCGAACCCGTAGTCCGGGGAAATAAGGAGCCACGCATCCGTCACCAGTCACATGAATCCATTGCTGTGTGTATTACACTTTCAGGTATGTGGGACGTAAACACTATACTACACTATACTAATAGACATTATGCTAAGGTCTATACATATTAACCCCGTCCCGACATTTGACGTAATAGTACTGCATGGCGGGAGGTGCGTTCCCGCAAAATGCAGTATTATTACGTCAAGCTTCTGGCGCCGGCTCTTAAACGGAGCCGGCGCCAGAAGCTGCGGGTGTCAGCTATATATTATAGCCGACACCCGCCTCTAACCGCTGACTGCTGCGTGTTAGAGGCAATCCATTTAAAGTCAATCGGACCCCCCTACGGCGCTTACCGGGGGAGGGGGGGTCCGCAGCTCCGATCGCAGCCCTGGGACTGCCACTGCCCGGGGCTGCGCGATCTTCCTCCCAGTGCCGGGTCCCTGCCTTCTGGCAGGACCCGGCTGTAAGACACTGGGAATGCGCAGCATGCTCAGTGTCTTACATTACACAGTGCAATACATGCGTATTGCACTGTGTAACCTGTAAAAAAGCTTGAACAAGTGATCAGAAGATCACTTGTTCAAGCTAAGATGTCAGTAACTGTAAAAAAAAATGTTAAAACAATAAATAAAGGTTTTTTAAAATAAAAATAAATAATAAAAGAAAGTGAAAGTCCCCCCAAACACCACATTTCCCTGTACACAAAAAAAACACTAAATCACAACAAAAAACCACTTGTTTGGTATCGCTGCGTCCGTAACAATCTGTACAATAAATGCTAATCATAATTGGACCCGCTCGGTGAACGTGGTAAAAAAAACCCGAAAAAACTTGCCAAAAATGTATGCTTTTTTTCAAATTGCTTTACAAAAAATGTTGTAAAAAGTGATCTGAAAAAGTTACAAGCATCAAAATGATATCACTGAAAAGAACAACTTGTCATGCAAAAAATAAGCTCACAAGCAGATCCGTCAACCAAAAAATACTATAGTTATGCCGCTATAAAAATGGCAATACTAAAACAAATGCAATTTTTTCTATTCTAGTTTTCCTTCAATAAAATTGTATAAATATAAACAAAACTATATAATTGAGGTATCACTGTAATCGTAGTGATCCGTAAAATATAGATAATATATTATTGTTATGCTACAGTGAACACCCCCCCCCCAAAAAATGCTAAAAATCCAAAACAAGAATTGATGATTTTATTTTCCTCCACACGTAAAAAGTTAATAAAATTGCTTCAATAATCTAAAAACCCACTAAAATAAAGGTTTTTTTTACAAAGCATCTCGTCTCGCAAAAAATAAGCCCTTTTTTGTCTAATTTGCTTAAAAAAATAAATAAAGATTGTATAGCCTATTCCCAACGCACATTGTTATAGAACGGTGTGGCGGGTAGTGGTGACTTGCCAACACGGTTCAGACACAGTGATCGGGGCAAGATGGCGGTTATTCCTGATGGCCATCCATCCTGCCCCATGGACCAAAAGGGTTCCGTCCCCCCCCCACAACCCCCAGTTCATGATCGCTGCTATTGGCTCATCAATTCAGACCAGCCAATAGAAGCGAATTTACTTATGACGTCAGTAATACTGATCACCATGTCTGTAAACATGGTGATCGGGGCAGGGTGGCGGCTGTTCCTGGCCACCAATTTTGCCTTGCGGTCCAGAGGGGTTTTGTTGCCCCCATCTGTCCATGTTTGCCGCTATTGGCTGGTCGATTTGGTCCAGCCAAAAGCAGCAATATTCGTCACAATGGGCATCGCTAGGGTGAACAAGAGCAACACTTGGCGATAATTTCCCTACGAAAAACGAAGATATAGTACAAAAGCGCAAGCCGTGTACATTGACGAGATTATGCTGTACAACTCTTACCAGCTGTTCCAATGTGCAGGTCCTGCCATATCATTTCTCCGTTTTCAAGAGGAAGATATTAGGAAACTAATATTGGGACAAGGACGGGGCCCCAGTACCTCTGGTTTAGATGTTCCCGTGTTTGCCACGACAGCATTTTCCCGGTGAATTCTGCTGCTTCTAATGGTAGGACTCAATAAAGAGTCTGTTCCAAAAGAGGAGTTAGGATGGACACTACATACTACTAAGAGACCTGCGACAACTCCAGAGTGACAAAAGTTTAGTTGGTCCCTTGATATATTCTACCTCCTTATACACTAGACATTCACAATTCACGCCCCAACCTGTTGTGAATTCATTTCGGTAAAATGAATAATTGTAACAACTGTTAGGTCACGTTGCTCCCTATACCCCTCCATTATTTCATAAGAGGCGCCACATAATGGGCACTGAACTTTCCAGAAATAATAGCAATTTCCGTCTTGGACTCAATTGCACATCATATTTGGAAACCACCTGTATGTTAACCCCTACGGGACACAGCCTATTTTGGCCTTAAGGACGCGGTCCCATTTTTCAAATCTGACCTGTGTCACTATAAGTGGTTATAGCTTTGGAACGCTATGAGATATCCAGGGGATTTTGAGATTGTTTTCTCGTGACACATTGTACTTCAAATTAGTTTAAAAATTTGGATGAAATCTTTTGCGTTTAGTTATGAAAAAAAACAAAATTTGGCAAAAATTTTGAAAAATTCTTTATTTTCAACGTTCTAAATTCTCTACTTTTGATGCAGACAGTCATAGCACCCAAATAAATTCATAACTTACATTTCCCAAATATCTGCTTTATGTTGGCATGGTTTTTTAAGATTCCACATATTTTACTAGAATGTTATGAGGCTCAGAATTTAGGTATCATTTTTCACATTTTTTGTAAAATCGCCAAAACCCGTACTTAGATGGACCTGATCAACTTCTAATTGACACTGAGAGGCCTAAATAATAGCAAGACTCGTAAATTACCCCATTGTGGAAACTACACCCCTCAACGTATGAAAAACTACTTTTAAGAAGTTTGTTAACCCTTTACGTGTTTTATAGGGGTTAAAACAAAATGGAGGTGCAGTCTGCAAATTGTAGTATTTTTTCACAATACACCCATTTTGGGTGGAAAATTAAACATTTAAAATGGATTAAATTAAAAAAGGCTCCACAAAGTTTGATACCCAATTTCTCCCGAGTACACGGATACCCTATATGTGGTGGTAACTTCTGTATGGGCGCACGGCCGGGCATAGAAGGGAAGGAGGCGCCATCCAAATCAGATTTGCTATGTCACATTGTACAGGCTATAATTTTTTTCTTTTTTTTATTGAGGACCTATAGGGGCTTATTTCTTTTGCCACATGAGATGCACTTTTCTGGTATGTAATTTTGGGGCATCTACAGCTAATTGGTGAGATTTAATTAACTCTTTGTTGGTGGAGGAAATGAAAATCATCAATTTTTAGGAAAATTTTTATGTGTTTTTTATTTGGCCGTTAACCATACCATAAAAATAGTATATTATTTTTATTCTATGGGTCGCCACGATTATGAAAATACTTCATTTATATATATTTTTTATTTTTTACCATTTTTACTGAATAAAAAGTAATTTGGCAAAATTGTTGTTAATTTTAGCATCACCGTCTTTCATATGTATAACTTTTTTATTTTTCACCTCACAAATCTGTTTAAGGGCTTATTTTTTGCAAGAATGATAGCTCTTTTTAGTGGTCTTATTTTAGATTGCGTAACTTTTTAAAATCACTTTTTTTAGAGCATTTTTAAAGGGCATTAATAAAAAATCATCTTTTTCAGAGAGAGTTTTTTTAGGTTGTTTTTTACGGGGTTCACTTTGCGGATCTAATAACAATTCTGTTTTATTATACAGATTGTTACGGACGCAGGGATACCAAATATGTGGGGGTTTTGTGTATTTTATTCAATTGTACTGAATAAAAACTAATTTGGAGAAAATCTTATTCATTTTAGCATCACCATCTTTTCATATGCATAACTTTTTTATTTTTTGGCTGACAAATCTGGTTAGGGGCTTATTTTTTGCGAGAACAGTTGTTCTTTTTAGTGGGCTTATTTTAGAGTGCATAAAATTTTTAAAATCACTTTTTAGAGCATTTTTTATAGGGTATTAATTAAAAATTATCTTTTTTCGGAACGTTTTTTGCGTTTTTTTCCTCCGGCGTTTACCGTGCGGGTCCAGTAACAATTCTGTTTTATTATGCAGATTGTTACGGACGCGGCAATACCAAATATGCAGGTTTTTTTTGTGTTTTTATGTTTTTTATACTTTATTAAGTTTTTTATGGGAAAGTGACATTTTAGGGGCTTATATTTTATGTATTTATTTTTTATTTATTATAATGTGTAGTGTTAACTGTTTTTGCATTTTTTTTTACTTATACATACTTGAACTTAAACCAGTGATGCTCTGATCACTGGTTTAAGTTCAATACACTGCTCTACAATACTATTTTATTGTAGAGCAGTGTAAACTGTCTGAGCAAGCTTGCGCATGCTCAGACAGTTTACAGCCAGACCCGGAAGGGGTCTGGCTGCCATGGAGACCGGGCAGCTCCGGGGCACATGCCAGTCCTCGGAGCTGCCCGGAAGAGGATCGGATCCCCCGGTAAGCGGCACGGGGGATCCGATCCACAGCAGGAACACCCTTACACGCCGCGGTCATGCTTGACCGCGGCGTGTAAGGGGTTAACACCCGCGATCGGAGCCGGCTCCGATCGCGGGTGTTACAGCGCGGTGTCAGCTGTGATAGACAGCTGACAGCCGCTGCTTCTGGTACCGGCTCCGTTCGTGAGCCGGTCCCAGAAGCTAGACGTTATACTACGTCCCGGTGCGCTAAGCATCTAGCCCCGGGGACGTAGTATAACGTCGTGGTGCGCCTAGGGGTTAAAAATGATCATTTCACCACATGTATTACACTACACCACATATTACACCTTGCTATATTCCCCAAGGGGTGTACATTCAACAATTAGGGTCACTTTTCGGGTTTTCCTCTGTTTTGGTACCACTACGGCTCTCCAAATATATCCTGACACATGTGAAGGATTTCTGTCAAATTTGGCCTCTAAAAGACAAACATCCCTCTTTTCCTCTACTGTGTGCCCATAATATATTATTATATATTAATATATTATCCCTTTGCGGCTGACAAAAATTAGGGGAAAAATTTCACCTTTTTAATGTTTAGGGCCTAATTGGTTCATTCACCTGTAGAGGCAAATACTTATATTACACATTGCAAAATTCTCTAAGGGGTGTGCGTTCAAAAATTAGGGTCACTTTTCGGATTCTTATCTGTTTTATACCACTAGGGTTCTCCAAATGCATGTCAAACATTTCTGTCAAATTTGGCTTCTAAAAGGCAAACATCCCCCTTTCCTTTTACTGTGCGCCCATACATGTGGGGTACTTGTATACTCAAGAGAAATAGGTTTACACATTTTGGGGGGTTATTACATTTTTTTATCCCTTGTGGCTATAAAAAAATAGGGGTACAATGACCTTTATAAGAAAATTTTCACCTTTTTCCTATTTAAGTCCTAGTTAAATCAAACACCTTTACGGACAAATACCCATTTTACACCTTGCTAAATTCTCTAAGGGGTGTGCTTTCCAAAATGGTGATACTTGTTGGGGTTCCCCTCTGTTTTGGTACCACTACGGCCCTCTAAATGCATCCTGACACATGTAAAGGATGTCTGTCAAATTTGGCTTCTAAAAGGCCAACGCCCCTCTTTCCCTTCTGAGCTTCAATGCATACCCATACAACATTTTATTTGCATGTGTGGGGCAATTTTATACTCGGGAGAAATGCTAGTACACATTTTTTGGGGTTGTTTCATATTTAATGCCTTATGGGACACAAAAATTAGCCGTAAAAATTACTTTTTTGGGAAAATGTTCATCTTTTTCCTTTTAGGGACCTAATTGAAGCAAACACCTGTAGGGGAAAATACACATATTACACCTTGCTAAATTCTCCAAAGGGTGCACTTTCCAAAATGGTGACACTTGTTGGGGTTCCCCTCTGTTTTGGTACCACTAGGGCTCTCCAAATGCATCCTAACACATGTAAAGGATGATTGTCAAATCTGGCTTCTAAAAGGCCAAAGCCCCTGTTTCCCTTCTGAGCCCTACTGTGTACCCATACAACACTTTATATGCAAAAGTGGTGCAGTTCTGTGCTTAGGAGAAATAGTTTTACACATTTATGGGTGTTGTTTCGTCTTTTATCCCTTGTGGCTTACAAAAATTTGGGGTAAAAGTGACTTTTTGAGGAAATTTTCACCTTTTTTCCCTTTTGGAGCCTAATTGAATCAAACACCTGTTGGGGCAAATACACAAATTACACCTTGCTAAACTCTCCAAGGGGTGTACTTTCCAAAATCGTGTCTCTTGTTGGGGCTTTCCTCTGTTTTGGTACCATTATGGCTCTCCAAATGCATTAAAGTTATAACCACTTAAATAGACAAGTCAGATTTTAAAAAATGGGCCGTGTCAGGAAGGTGAAAAGTGGCTTCAGCGTTAAGGGGTTAAATTCTGCAATACAACACTTAATATGAGAAGAAATGACCCTAATAACTCATTCATTTCATTACATATCTCTTTCTTCAATTACAACTAATATATATCGTTCCAGGAGAACTCAATAGTGAAACATAATTTCATTTCTGAAATTTAACCCTGCTGGAAATCTTGTATTCAGGTGGAAAATCCAAAATGCTTCCCAGTCTGTCACGGCTGATCCCTGTCTCAGATCGCGGGTGCACCCGTGCCTCTCCATGTTCCGGTGGCCGGCTTCACTCACCTCCCCCGGCTCCAGCAGCATCCACCACAGCTCCCGTGGCTCGGAGCGCGCGTCCCCGTCTCCAAGGGCGCACGCACGCCGGCTCGCTAATAATTGCCGCTGGTCTGATTTAAATTCCAGCCACTTCCTATTGCTCTTGCCGGATCTTCATACTTCCCTGAAAAGAAAGCTCCTGTTATTGACCTGGTGGTATCCTGCCGCAGCAAGTCCTTCCTGCTTTGCGGAGGGCTCTGGTGAACACCGGGTTCCACTTAGACTCCGGTCCCAGGTCGGCTAGTACCACCTCCCGCGGAGGTCCAGGGGGTCCACAGACTCCCTGTCCTGACACAGTCCCTAAGTATTTTCTCTTTATCTCCTCCTCTTTTATTCATATATATCTGTTCTATCGCATAAATTTCCAAGCCTTTTGTTTTCCTGTCTCATAAAAATGTCTTGCTACATTAGAGATGGCCTTTTTACTGTTACAGCCTGTACTTTGTTCAGTATTTCTTTTTTTAAGAAAATTAATTTCATTTAAATGTTCCAAAAAACTCTTCTTAAGTTGTATAATAGTACTTCCTACTTACATTTACTCACATTTTATTTACCTAATGACGTAAACTACAAACATGCTATTGCAGTTAATAATACCGTTTAATGTTATATGTACGTGTGCCCTCTGTATTATCATATATCTGGGTTGTTCTCACATATCTACAGGTTTTACACGGGTGTCCCCCACACTTGTAGAAACCCATATGTTTTAACCAAATGTCCCCTTTCTTATTTGATTCAAAGAAACAGGGAAATTTTGTTTCCTATCGTGGTGTAATGTCTTGATACTACACGGCACCCATTACCTAGAATTGCCCCAACTCATCCGCTAGTAGTACAGGCAAAAATCTGTGGACTAATTTCTTAATTTCCATAATTTGATTACTATAGCCCATCACTAAATACGGTGTTTAATTTTCTTTTATTTTATCACTGTGTTTTTTTACTAACATATCTTCCCTGTCCTTGCTATCCACAATTTTCTTAGCTCGATTTAGCGTCCATTTAGGGTAGCCTCTTTTAGATAGTCTCTGTTGTATTTGTGTGGCTTTTATGTTATAATCCTCTTCTTGTGGACAATTCCCTTTGGCTCTCATTAGTTCCCCCACCAGTATAGCTCATATTGTGTGCTTTGGATGGGAACTTCTTGCATGGAATAGTATTTCCTGTTATAATCCTCTGCTCACAATACCAAACCCAAAAATACAATCCCTATACATGGTTTAAGTAAATGTAAGGTTTATAGAGTTATTGTTTAGGTAGGAAACAAATTCCGGTATGGCAGGCACACCTCCCCACCACAGTATGTCATCGATGTACCTGCCGAACCAGAAGATGTCTCCCCCTAACGGATTATCTACTGTATAAATGGTGAACTCCTCCCACCAAGACATGACTAAATTAGCCAAGGATGGTGAGAACTTAGCCACGGTAGATACTCTTGACACTTGTAGGTCAAAAAGGAAATAATTGTGGTCAAGCAGATACCATACAATCTCCTTTATGTATGTCTTTTTGTCATTTTCATACCCAGTGAATTTGTCTAAATGATGGCTGATTTCCTCTATAGCTACATGTTGTGGAATAGACGTGTACAGTGAAGTTACATCACATGTCAGCCACGAAAACCTAGCCGACCATGTGATGTTTTGCATATTTCTTAGAACGTCACTAGTGTCCTGTTGGTAGCCTGGAATACATCTCACCAACGGCTGTAGTTGTGAATCTAACCACTTGCATAATCTTTCGTTGAGTGAGGCTATCCCTGACACTATAGGACGCATGGAAGGAGGTGTAATGCCTTTGTGAACCTTGGGAAGTGCATGTAGGGTCGGTGTTACTGGGGTTTGTTTTATAAAATATTTGGCTGTTTCTCCGTGAAGATGCCCACACTTTTACCCTCATTTACTAGGACCTGAAGTTATTTCTTAAAGGTATCCGTGGGATTACCTGTAAGAAGTCTGTGAGTGTGTCATTTAATAATTCCCCAATTTGTAATCTATACCTTTCTTTAGACATAACTACAATGGTACCACCTTTATCAGCCAACCTACTACTTTTCCCTTAAATGGGCCCCCAACAAGTGGGCATTCGCAGGATGCTGGATCTCGGCATCCTGAAAGAAGAGGAGGAGGTCCTATGCACTGGGGGAATGGGAGAAGGTGAGTACATTTTTTTTTTTTCACTGTGAGCTTGTTAATCATTACAGGGGACTGTATATTTTACAGTGTTGGCTATATATTAGCAACTAGGGGGCTGTATAGAACCCCAGTGTACAATATACAGCCCCCTTGTAACTTCTTTACAGTAAATTACTTGCTGGTATATTGTACATTGGGGACTGCATATTTTTTAATGACTGGGGCTGTGTATATGACTTGGGGGCTGTGTATATGACTGGGGGTGTCTATATTTCTTGGGGCTGTGTATATTAATTGCTGAGGGGCTGTATATTAATTAGTGGGGGCTGTTTATTTATTAATTGTTTGGGGGATGTATATTGATTTATGGAGGCTGTATATTAATTACTGGGAGCTGTATATTTATTAATTGCTAGGGGTTGTATACTCATTACTGTGATGTTGTAGACAAATTGTGTGACCAGATCACAGTCCCCCTTACGTCTATGTGCATGTGTCCCACCTATTACATGGATGTTAAATGACTACCCTGTTGGGGCTACATACTAGGGGGCCTCCTCCAGATTTTGTGCCGAGGGGCCTCCACCAACCTTAATCTGGCACTGCCTCTGGTGAAGATTTCTGGATGGCAGTAATTTACTGAACTTTAGCCCAAAGCTGCAATGATCAGCTGTAAGAGTTATGAAAGGTCTCTGCCATTAAGTTTTATTGTTAAAGTTGTAGAAAATCCATTTAACACTGGAATACTAAAATTTTGTCTCAAGTTAAATTTAAAATATACCTGTTCCGACTTACATACAAGTCTACCTACAGAACCTATTTTTCTGTTCTTCCTGCATTCTTACTCCCTCTAGTGGCAAATAGGCAGATTACTTGCAGTCACGATTCTGCATTCTGGTGGTTGGTTCTTAGCATTGTAGTCATAACCTGGAACTTCCTCCTTAAGTCACGTGATCTTCTCTGTGGGATGCGTAATAAATCTTCCTGAATCTTAAACTTTTCTAGAGTATCAGGTCTATTCCATGTGCCTCAGCTCTCTGTTTGCTACATGCTTTTGATTCTGTGTATCCCAGACCCCTGCATTTGGGTCTCTACTCTGCTCTGCCATCTGCTCGAACTCTGGTCCTCGGCCTTGTAGCAGTCACTACGTGTTAAGTTTTTCACCACCTGTTGCTTTCTGGAAGCAAGTGTCCTGGTAGTCCCTTGTAGGCTCTGTATGCCAGCACAAGTACTACTAGAGGAAGCTGGCGAAGCGAAATTACATCTGACCACCAAAGTTAGTGGCAGAGTGGTAAGTGTGCTATATAGAGGAAAAAGTTTAAACACAGTACACAGTGCTAGATACCAATTCCTAGAAGATAAAAGCAAAAGTATGGGCTCATTCACATGCGGTATGCCCGCCGTGCGGGCATTCTGGCGTGTGCTGGAGAGGAGGAGAAGGTGGCCCCTCCTCCCTCCATAGAAAACAGCAGGCTCTATCTTTTTGCGGTGTGCAAAAAACAAGTGCCAATATAGTGAAGAGTAAGGGGATATGGGCAACACAGGCGGTGCTATCAGCCTTACCCCCACTCAAAATACCATATGTCAAACAATATTCATAAAAAATTCAAAGAAGATGTAAACTATATATAGAAATATAGTCTTTATTAATCATGATAAACACAAAATCAATAGGAATTCATAGGCACATAACATAGGAACAGTTAAAAACGAAGAAGCAATGCATGAGAATAATAAATAGTTGTAAACAGTAAATGTAGGTAAAGGGTACGGTGGTAAAGTGCAATAGGCTAAAGATTAAGTAGATTTGCACAGCATATCATAGATACATAGTGAAACAGTGGGTACACCTAGGGCATAGTTACCATACCAAACAATCAAACATGCACTGCACGACCCCGACACGTGTTTCGCTAAGGCTTTCTCAAGGGGAGTATCTGGTGATGGGAAGAGGAGGTATATAAAGATCGACTACCCGATAGGATGGAGTCATCAATCAGTGGACGTGGGAGGTGACAGAGTGAGTCGCTCCAATAAGGAGGGTGCGTCTAAATTAGTCGCACGCAATATGTGGCGCATGCGAATGAACCGCCAATGTGGCGCATACAAAAGTGTTCTCGTAGTGAGGTATCGCGAGATGACGGGGATTAGCGCAGCCAGAAAACATTGCGGCATGATGGTGATGTCAGAAGGTATGTGCATGCGCTATACAGGGATTTTGGAGATGAAAAATGTGCATGCGTGCATCACAGCCAATGATGAATGGGCTATAGGTACTGCTAAGAAAAAGGTTATTTACCCCTTAAAGTGAGTATAGGGCTCCAAAACGGGGCAAAAAGATGGCACGTATAAAGTGCACAATGCATACAGAATGAGAAGGTGCCAATAAAAAGTATATAAGAACACATAAACCACGAATAATTACATAGTGATGAGGGGACAATCAATAGTTAAAAACAGATACATATAAGCAAGTAGAATAAACATATAAGTATATCCACATAAATAGGGTAAAAAGTACAAGTATATATATATATATATATATATCCTATAAAATATAAGTGACCATGTAAGGTGAACAGTGCCAAACCAGTGCAAAAAAATGCAAAGTGCAAGTGAAGTGACATGCAAAGTGACATGCAAAGTAGAGAATGCAGCGAATGATAGATAATGGAGAGTAGATAATCTGGGAAGTGCGAGCAGTACTGGGGAAAAGGGGTAAATCAACGTCCACAGGATGGGTAGAAAATATGAATATGTATTATTGTCTTTAGCTCTGTGTCTGTCACACTTTTCTTTTTGTTTTACAGATATTTCGTATTTTCTACCCATCCTGTGGACGTTGATCTCCAAAATCCCTGTATTGCGCATGCACAGACCTTCTGACATCACCATCATGCCGCGATGTTTTCCGGCTGCGCTAATCCCCGTCATCTCGCGATACCTCACTACGAGAACACTTTTGTATGCGCCACATTGGCGGTTCATTCGCATGCGCCACATATTGCGTGCGACTAATTTAGACGCACCCTCCTTATTGGAGCGACTCACTCTGTCACCTCCCACGTCCACTGATTGATGACTCCATCCTATCGGGTAGTCGATCTTTATATACCTCCTCTTCCCATCACCAGATACTCCCCTTGAGAAAGCCTTAGCGAAACACGTGTCGGGGTCGTGCAGTGCATGTTTGATTGTTTGGTATGGTAACTATGCCCTAGGTGTACCCACTGTTTCACTATGTATCTATGATATGCTGTGCAAATCTACTTAATCTTTAGCCTATTGCACTTTACCACCGTACCCTTTACCTACATTTACTGTTTACAACTATTTATTATTCTCATGCATTGCTTCTTCGTTTTTAACTGTTCCTATGTTATGTGCCTATGAATTCCTATTGATTTTGTGTTTATCATGATTAATAAAGACTATATTTCTATATATAGTTTACATCTTCTTTGAATTTTTTATGAATATTGTTTGACATATTAGGGAAACAAAGATAACCTACAGAGCAGATTATATTAGCAGCAGGAAGAGGAAAACATAAAACAAATAGGAGTACTCACATAGGTGCGGGTGCGAGCCAGCGTGGACGCTGTGTCTCCCATCCCTGCCGGCTTCACGGGGGATTTAAATGGGAGCAAGGAGGATAATGTGTATGCGCATGTGGAAGTGCAGATGCGCAGTAAGCGTAAGTAGAATTGTACATGGAAACATGACTGTGCATGCGTATATGTATGAACGCGCATGCGCAGTAAGTATAGATGTCCGAGACTGGAGTTTTCAACGTGAAATAGTACTCTCATACTTACCCTCCTACTATCCAGCGGTGGCGTCTGCTCTACACCTAAACTCTCACTGCACGTGCGCACCTAATTATGCACAGTCATGTCTCCATGTACAATTCTACTTACGCTTACTGGGCATGTGCGCTTCCACACGTGTATGCGCATTACTCTCCCGACTCCCATTTAATCTCCCGTGAAGCCGGCAGGGACGTGAATCACAGCGTCCATGCCGGCTCGCGTCCGCACCTACTTCTATTTGTTTTATCTTTTCCTCTTCCTGCTGCGAATATAATCTATCTACTCTGCAGGTTATGTTAGTATACTATTAGGGAAACAAAGTATTCTTCATGCTTTACCTTTCCCCACAGAATTTTTTTCCCTGACAGCTGTCTGCCCCATAGCCTTAAAGGTACCCACATACATTCCTAAGTACTTCTCGTTATCTGACTATATTATTCATTTATCTACTTTGCATTTTACTCATCCACATTTTAGGTTCTCCCTGTCTGGGACTAACCACACAAAAAAGAATAAAAGAATAATAGTATATAATATAATTTATTACATCATATACATATTATATGTATCTATCCATTTATCGCTATTGTGATGCTAAATTTAGACTTTGTGGATATATTCTATATATTTTTATATGTTTTGACTATTTTACTTGTCCCTAATTCTTACTAGTTACCAATTTTGTACTAATTATATATCCATTCAATGTCCGAGACTGATATTATCTTTTAGAATTTTTTGTTGTATTTATTTCTTGTTTATAATTATAGAAACTGTGTTTTTCAGACCTGATGAAGGAGGCATTCCGCTTCCGAAACGCGTTGTCCATTGAGATTTTGAATTAAACAGAGTGGTAAGTGGACAGAAATAAAAGTGAGTGCAAAACAGGTACAGACAACAAACATCTGTTAGTGGGGAAAAAAGATTGATAACTTTGTTTGTATCCCCCTTGAAATAGTTAATAAAATCTCATGAATAAGTTATAGACCCCAAAATGAATTATCTATACATTGTATCTCGCTCACAAATAAGCCCTCATATGTTCCCATAAAAAAAAAAAATTAAAATTTTATAGTACTTTGTGACACTACAAATCTGCTGTGAATGGTGCTGTTTCGATTGCATAACCGCCGTGTGCTCATACAGCAATTACCACCACATATGAGGTATCTCTACACTCGGGAGATATTGGGCATCAAACTTTGCAGAGCATTTCATCATTTTATTCATTATGAAAGTGTCATTTTTGGCCTTAATGTATTTTTTCTAAAAACTCAAGTTTCTAAATTGCATTTCCACCTTGTTTTAACCCATGTGAAACACTTAAAGGGCTAATAGAAGTTGTTTAACACACATTGAGGGGTGTAGTTTTTATAGTGGGGTAATTTATCGGGTTTTACTATTATTTAGGCCTTTCAAAGTCACTTGAAAGCTGAGTTGTCAAAATGTGAGTTTCAGCGATTTTTCCAGAAAATTTGAAAAATCCCACCTAAAGTTCTAAGCCTTATAACAACCTAGAAAAAAGGAGAGGTTTCCCTCACGATGCCGGCGGTTCACAGACAATGACGTCGGCAAGCAGATGACATCATTGCGTGTGTCGGCTGTGCGCGAGGAGCCCAATGACCTGAAGAGGAGCCGAACAACCTGAAGTGGAGCAAAAGAGGAGTGGGAGGGCCCGAGGAGGCACCATAGCATCCAGAGCGAGAAGACGACCTGCGTGGAGTGTCAGAAAGGTGAGTACAGTGTTATTTTTTTTTAATTAAAAGCTTGGCCTACTCAGGGCAGGGGCTTTGGGGGAAGGGGGAATGGGCTGGCTATATATGGCAGGGGCTGGCAGGCTATTTACTGTGGGCATGGGGGGCAGGCTATATACTGAGGGTGCTAGGCTGGCTATATACTGCAGGGCCTGGCAAACTTTATACTGGGGGGGGGGCTGGCAGGCTATATACTGAGGGGAGGGCTGGCAGGCTATATACTGCTGGGGATGGCAAGCTATATACTGGGGGGCAGGGCCTGGTAGCCTATATACTGAAGGGGCAGGGGCTGGCAGGCTATATACTGGGGGATATGGGCTGGTCAGTTTTATACTGGCTGAAGGCTCTGACCAATGTATTTCCCACCGTAGGTTTTTACTGGAGACAATAAGTTTTCCCAGTTTTTTGTGTTAAAATTAGGTACACCGCCTTATACTCGGTTGGCTTATACTCGAGCATGTACACTATCCATAACAAAAAGGCCTTTCACTCCTTTTTGTAAATAAACCCCTTAAAAAAACAAAAAATTAAAAAGTCCTTCAACTTGTGTTCAGTTTTAACTAGCTCTATGTTTAATGAATAAAACACAATAAAAGTTTTTGAGGTACAACTCAAAAACAAAAGTTATGACCAGCTACATGTGAAAATTCATTGAAAATGCCTTTACAGGCATTGTCATTAAAGGGGTATTCCCATGAAGACAAGTTTCTTAAATATACTCACGATAACAAAAAAACACATTCTTTAATTCACTGTTATTAATAAAAATAAAGCATTTCACATATATAAGTCCAACGTGTCTCTACCAGTCTTGGTGTACACAATTTCAGTTGCCTCTGGTTTCCAATATTCTGACTTTAGGGTCGGCAGAAACTCCATGTAGCGGCCTCTTTCCCCTACACTCCAAGAGGAGTTCTAACTGATTCACATACACTGATGTCCTGCTGGTAAACAGCAGCAGCCAGTGGAGAGCTACAAGCTGCAGGCAGATAAGTTCTTTATCTGGAGGAGGGGATAGTGTGACAGACTCTGATAATCTAACCCCATTTTCAGCACATAGCATCTTACAGATGGATTGTAATGTGTCTGCTTAGAGAGTCCCCACCCACACCCTGGAATTTTACACTGACCATCGCTGAATGATAGAAGCTAAGAAAGCAATAAAACTGAGTACAATTGTAAAGTAAGGGGTTAAAAATTATCTTTATTGTATAAACGTCACTAGAGGATTGACATTTGAGAATTTTCTTTCCTGGGAAAACTCCTTTAAGGGGTTAATAAAATGCAACATTCTTACTTAGCAGCAGTACTGAATATCTTTAAATATTTACATTTATAAAGCATAGTTTAACATAGAAAGCTTATTGTTCAAATTTGTGCTGCTCTACACTGATCAGAAAACAATCCCAGGCCCAGTTTTATTAATGTTTTCATGCAAGCGGGCTTTGTGTTTCATCAGTAAGACAAAGCCATTTCTAGCTATATAAAGTTGGAATAAATTAGTTGTGCATTGGCTCAATCACCATATTTACAAGTTTTCATTGGAAACAGACAAATATTAAGGGTCTGCCTTAGGTAATACATTACTGTACAATGATTGCATGAAATATTCTCTGAGAACAATACCCATTTATACATACAAACCCAAGCGTGATATAAATTTTAAATAAAAACAAAAATGAAAACAGAAAACATCAACTAAATAAGTTATTACTTCCCTAAAATGTTATTCGGTTATTAGACACAGACGAGTTTCCCTGAAACATGAGATGCAGAAGTCAGTGCATCTTGTTGAAAATAAAGTTTTATGGCTCTGTTAAGAATCAGAAAATGTTTGTTTATTGTATTATAGTATGTAAGGCTGAAAAAAGATTCAGGTCCCTCAAGTTAAACCTATAAGATTAAACAAATGTTTTTTTTTTCCATAATCTGTGATTTCTTTTGTTCTCAAGAAAGGTATCCAGGCCCCGCTTGAACATGTACAAAGTATCCACCATAACAACTTGGCAGAGAATATATTGTTTCACTTCTCTTACAGTAAAGAACCTTTGTGTATGGCAATGGTAGAATCGACTCTCCTTTAGGCGCAGAGGATTCCCCTTGTCCTCATCACAGGCATAGGTATAGAAAGATCTTTAGATAGATCTTTGTACTGCCCATTTAGATATTTGTACATTGTAAAGAGGTCTCCCATCTTTTCTTCCCATTCCCCTAATAATCTTGCTTGCTCTCCTCTACATCCATTCCAGTTCTACTATGTCCTTTTTATATATGGGTACCAAAAACTGTACACAATATTCCATGTGTGATCTTACCAGTGACTTCTGTAAGGGCAAAACTATGGTGGAGATTTAGTGTCTGAGGTAAAAGTGTTCTAGTTGTCAATGGAAACCAATCAGAACTCAACTTTAATTTTAATAATAGATGTGGGGAAAAAAAGATTGGCTCTGATTGGTTGACATGAGCAAATAGAACAGTTCTGCTCTCAGACACTTTTGATAAATCTCCCCCTATGCCCTTGAGAGTCTATTTCTCACTTGATACATAATTTTGTTTGCTTTAGCAACAGATGCCTGGCTCTTATCACTAAAATCCGAAAATTAAGTTTACCAATCCACCAATAGCCCCAAAGTCTTTTTATGCTGCAGTTTTACCAAGTAATTGACTATTTTGAACATAATTTAACTTTTTTGTTTCCATGGCCCAAGTGTATAACTTTACATTTGTCTACATTAAACTTCATCAACCATTTTTCCGCCCACTCCACCAGCTATCACAAATCCCTCTGTAATGTTAAACTATTAGACTCTGTATTAATTACTTTACATAACTTAGTAACTGCAAATATTGAAACTCAACAGAGATGTTAAAAAACAATGTTACAATGTTATTACCAATATAGTTTTTATTATATCACTAAACAGTGACAACATTTATTTGCTATCGGTTAAAGTTGCTAAGTAGATAAGTGCTTGTCCAAATGTTAACACCCATTATGGGTACATAGTAGAAGGGGCCTTTTTATTGGTACTAGGAACAGATCCACATTTTGGCAGAACCTGTGACTGGTACTGCAGCCATTTTTCCACACATGTACCATGTAACTGAAATAAACTTTCATGCCAGATACAGACCCTTCTAAAATATGGAACTGTGCCTGATAAACAATGAAGTATATGCTGGAGTGTAGTGACTTTGGATAACCCCTCTAAATCCTTGACAAAGAATTTTGTACATGTGTTTTGGCAAGTCTGTTTATTTATACATCCAGTAATGCATCACATCCTTTGATGTTGATCACATGGGTTTACAAGCTGTGCCATATGATCACTACAGGTGCCCAGCTGTATCCAGAGGGAGGGAGATAACACTAATCCACATGTTAAACCATTGTATTGTCAATGGAATTGGCTGTGCGCCTGCACCATTTCTGCAGCATACATATATAGGTGAAGCAGAAAAAAAGAAAAAAATGTGGCACTCACCGGAGTACAAACTTCTTTTTATTGTAGCAGATGTGACAGGACAGAGTGAGGAGCTGCCTCGCCAAGGCGAGAGGCCGTTTCGCGCGTACACACACGCTTTCTCAAGCCTTCACATATGTATATGTATTAAGCTTCAGCTCAGTACACTATATGCTATACATTTAAGGCACTGAAGAGGTTAGAGAGAGTGTAAAAGATCTTAGCTGAAATAAGCCTTTGTAGTAAGTTATTTTTTTTTATCTGAATAATAGCAGTTTTCTCACCATTCTACTTTTCTTTCTTACATTCCACTGTGATTGAAATGCCATAAGGCCAATGATTTGCCACATATTAACCATGAGACAAGTGGATTTCTTAAATTAGTCAACCATAATACACCAAATGTTCTAGAAGTGTGTGGGCTGCTAGTGATATAGCAAATATAACAAATGAAAAATTCCAAAATAACTTTGCAAAAAAAGTTCTCAGATCATGAAATTATTTGAAGGAATTTGCTTGGAATTTTTTAGTGGATTTTTTGATTTAATAAGAAACACATACATTCAGGACAAGGGTAATAAACAAAGGGGATCATTTACTAAGGGCCCGATTCGCGTTTTCCCGACGAGAACTGAACTATTTCCTTCCAGCTCTGTTTTTTTTTTGCTAATTCCCAAACACAAGCCTTAGACTGTTTTTAGGGTGATATATGTCATACAACTACACACAGCAGGGGGTGCACAACACACTCAATCACCCGCTGCACATGTGACTATGGATATGATTGCAAAGAGCTACTTTCCTTACCAATACATTTCCATATGCTAATTATTGCTGCCACCACCCATTGTTACGGCTAATAGATGCCTACCCCATGTACAATATAGACACACAATGGGGCAGCTTTACTTACCCGGTCTGTTCGCGATCCAGCGGCGCGTTCTGTGCGGTGGATTCGGGTCCGGACGGGATTCATCAAGGCAGTTCCTCCGACGTCCACCAGGTGGCGCTGCTGCGCTGAAGTTCCCTGAAATGCACTGAAGTTCATGATCCTATCCTGGATGAAGGTGAGTGCAAGCTCCGCGACACAATTTCCTTTTTAAAATGCTGCGTTTTTTCCGAATCCGTCAGGTTTTCGTTCGGCCACCCCCCCCCCCGATTTCCGTTGCGTGCATGCCGGTGCCAATGCACCACAATCCGATCGCGTGTGCCAAAATCCTGGGGCAATTCAGGTACAATCGGCGCAAATCGGAAATATTCGGGTAACACGACGGAAAAACGCGAATCGGGCCCTTAGTAAATGACCCCCAATATTCTAGTTACAAACAAGAAAACCCACACACTGCTTACTGCAGAATATAAGCTAACAATTACAGGGTAATTACAGACAATTACAGGGTAATATGGCTTAGTGGTAAAATAAAAGGGAATATATGAAATAAAGAATAGACATCTTACTAATTGGATTGGTGAAAGATCCACAGAGGAGAGCCAACAAAATTCTAGACTGGAAATCTAGGTTGCATCTCATGAGTCTGACCCAGAGTGAGGGCTGGTATTCTTTTTTAGAAGGGTCCGGCAGGACCTCCCTAGACCCTGACCCCTTTGTTCTGTGAGAGGGAGATGGCTAAACCTGGGCATATATGTTATCTTGGAGGACATCATTCCTAAACATTTCATATCTACTCCCAGGGGTCCTCTAAGGAGAAGATAAACCCAGCAAGTTCCCCAGCATGATTTTACCAATTTAGACATACCAAGCACCATTATATCACAACTATCCAGCCATTCCCATAATTATTTTGTTGGCTTACTTACTCAGTAACTGACAGTCTGATAAGACAAGTATTGGATGA